>NC_056725.1:154226504-154326504 GCF_019279795.1 Protopterus annectens | reverse complement strand
GAATTTCAGATCCAAAGTCTTCATTAAAGCTAAGTACCCCGTTGGGGAAACTTTCTTCTTGCTCCAGACCGAGGTCAGAAAAAGTTAACAATTGTATTTCTTGTGGGAAGCAAATACCTCATAAGGATTTTCATTCTTACTGTATTCCTTGCCTAGGCCCTGATCACAACGTTGCTAGTTGTCGGTTTTGTGCTAGATTTAACCAATGCACTATTAAGCGTCTGTACGATTTTGCTTTTCATTACTTTGGCCGAAGATTCAATTATATAATGCCGTCGGAACAATCGACGACCGGAGTTTATAAAAAGGGCAAGGAAAAAGAAGAGAACAGGCATTTGAGGTCCAAAACAGATGAGGCTTCCGCTAAGCCAGTCGCCAGTTCTCAGTGAGGCGCTTTCGCAACCCTGACATCCGCTACCTCACAGCCACAGGCCGCTGACTCGCGTGGAGCCAGCTAGGCCTCTGGATACTCAATGTATTGGACACTCGGAAACTATTCCTTCAGATGGGTCTGGAGCCGCTGAGCAGGCATTGGCTTCTGAGGGTGTTTTCAGACCTGCACAGTTATATGTAAAGCCTACTTCAGCTTCCAAAGCAAAGACTAAAGCAGTTTTAAAGACAAAGAAACAAGTACAGCATTCTACTGGACAGACTTCCATCCCTAAAAAACAGATGCTCAAAATGGCCGAAGACCTAATTACCTTGATCAGCAGAAGCACAGGTCTCTTGCCATTCCCCCTGTATTAGACATTATAGATGTATTTTCAGAGTCCGCCCTTTCTCCTGACTCTCTACCTCCTGCCCCTGTTAAACCAGACAGATACTGCAGCGTTCCAGATTCACATAAATTTCTTTATAAAAACCCTGCTGCTGACCCAGAAACTATTTCTCAAGGTCCCAAAGGGGTCAAGGCTGCTACTGCAAAAAAACGTATCCCCTCCGACAGGGATTAAAGGGCACTAGACAGATGGGGGGAAAAAGGTTTACACTTCTGCTACTTTGGCAATGAGGCCTTTAAATTGTCGGATGTTATGTGATCCTATCTCGCCTACATTCTGTACTGATGGGCTGTGAGCCGATCCCTCGGCTCCGACTCAGCACGCTTATGCTATAGAGCGAGGCCTCTTATTGGCTGAGCTATCTTTATCCCAGGATGCTCCACCACTAATCCCCCAGATCTCATTTGCCGCTTACAAGCATAGACGTGGTCTCAACTTGGCTGGGCTAAGTACTAATTTTTTTAGGCTTTTCCTGTCAGAAATTTGCTGATTTTCAACCCAAAAGCTGTTTTAACAGCTATTCTTGTGTTTTGAGTGTATTTGATATTTCTGTTGAGAAATTGTGTGTTCGCAAAGGGAAGGTTTCCCGTTTTAGTTAGAGGGGCCTTCCCCTGTTGCTTTACTTGGTTTTTCGTTTGTGGGTCAAGTACCCGTTTAAGTTAGAGGGTCTTGACTCTCTCTATCTCTCTCTCTTCTGTATAAATTTTCGTTGTACTGTACTTGTGCAGATTTAAAAAAAAAAAAAAAAAAAAAAAAAGAGATAAGATATATATTCATACTGTGACAAACTTTTCTTTTTGCTGCAGACTGTGTTTGGGCTATTTTGGCCATGTCAAAAGAACACAAACCCTCCGGGTTTAAAAAATGCACGAGGTGTGGTTTTAAGATGTCCATAACGGACGACCACTCCTTGTGTGTCTATTGCTTAGGCGCCAAGCACCTACAAGTATCGTGTAGAGTGTGTCACGCCTTTTCATCTAGAGTCCTCCAGGAGAGGAAAAACAAATTAATCCTGAAGGGGTTAATTAAGCCATCCTTGGAGGAGGCTTTATCTTCCTCTCCTCCTTCAAAAAAGAAGAAAGCGTCTGCTCCGACCAGTCAGTCGGAACCGACTGCTAAAAAATCTAAGCAGACTTCTCCATCGGCTCCACGGACTTCGGAGCCGAGGGCGGAACGGTCTGCCTCTATGCCTCCAGCCTCGACCCCTCTGGTTTCGGAGCCGAGGACTGGGGCATCGAGAGGCGGGTCACCTTCATCGGCTCCACTGATATTGGAGCCGATAAGGGTTACCGGTTCAGACTCTTCCCCCTCGGAGCCGAAGTCCTTATCGGCACCGAAGGAAATTGCCTTGAGATCTCCCTCGGAGCTGATAGTGGTAGAGTCCATTCGGAGCCAGTCCCAGAGTCCTTCGGAGCCGATGGAGAAATCGGTTCGGGCCAGATCGGTATTCTCTAGATCATCCAAGATGTCTGATTCGGACATCGACAGGGTGCTCCTTTTAGACTCTTCCAGTCTCCGGTGTTCCAAAAGCTAGTTTCGGTTCCAGCCCATTCGGCTTCGGAGCCGATGGTCCACTTCCCTACTATGGTTCCTCCTCCAACAGCTTTGGCACCGTTGGAGCCGGTGCTGGTGGAACCGGTGGAGGTTTTAGGGTCGGGCCCGACCCTTGCTCCAACTCAGAGCCTTACTTCCCAGGTCCAAAGCTCCAGCCAGGATGGTCCTGCAGCTATTGGGATCCATGTCTGCCACGGTTCTTCTAGTCCCCTTGGCAAAGTTGCACATGAGAATCCTCCAGTGGCTTCTTTCAGCTCAGTGGTCCTTTCAGGAACTCCCTCTCAGTCACCTCATATGGATCACGGAATCTTGCAAACGGGACCTTCGCTGGTGGCTAGTGCCCTCCAATTTGGATCAGGGACGACCCTTTGTTCTACCTCCTCCAGCGGCCACTTTGACCACGGACGCCTCCCAGATGGGGTGGGGGGGGCATTCCCTGGGCAGGTCAGTCCAAGGCAAATGGCACCCGGAAGAGACTCTTCTTCATATCAACATTCTAGAAATGAGGGCAGTACTTCTGTCCCTTCAAGCCCTTCACGATTATCTCCCTCAGGGCATAATTGCTGTTCGCTCAGACAACATGTCAGTTGTCTGGTACCTGAACAAACAGGGAGGGACCAGATCCTATCCTCTTTGCAGAGAAGCCATGAGAGTTTGGGAATGGGCAGTCTCGACCAAACGCTTCCTAGTGGCTACTCACATACCGGGCAAGTCCAATGTGATAGCCGACAGATTGAGCAGAACCATCCTCTCTCCTCACGAATGGTCTCTGAATATGACAGTTGCAAGTCAGATTTGCAGCGAATGGGGAGTTCCGTGTTGCGACCTCTTCGCGACTCCTCTGAATGCGAAGTGCAAAGAATTCTTCTCCCTAACTCCGGCTCCGGGGAAGAGCCCCATGGACGCATTAGTCCATCCTTGGCCCACCGGCTTGCTTTATGCCTTCCCTCCAGTTCCTCTCCTTTCCAGGGTGATTCAAAAGGCATCTCTCTTGGGGAGCAAAATTATCTTAATTGCTCCTTGCTGGCCTCGTCAAGTATGGTTTCCCTATCTTCGGAAATATGCTCTGGAAGGTCCATGGTTCCTGGATCAGATCCCAGACTTACTGGTTCATCAGTCAGGACTATTCCACCAGTCCCTACACACCTTAAAATTGACGGCTTGGCTCCTCCTCTTCCGACTAGTCAGGAGTCATACATTGGATCCAGATGTTGTACACATTATCTTCGGCCCATAAGTCTGCTACAAAGAAACTGTATTCTAGCAAATGGAAAAGATTTGCTATTTGGGCTCAACCCCGGGGCCTGGACCCCATTTCTATTCCCGTGGCAGAAGTACTAAAATTTTTAACTTCTCTCTTCAATCAAGGCTCTTCAGTTTCTACCATCAAGGTACAATTGGCAGCGATTTCCAATTTTCACGAATCCATAGACCCACCTTTAATGAGCAACAGATTGTGTAAGACCTTCTTGAAAGGTGCTGCTCTATTAAGACCTCAGATTTCTCATCCTGCACCTCCATGGGATCTCGATAGTGTTACGCGCCTTGACTTCCTTCCCCTTTGAACCGGCGGCTACATGTGATCTAAAGTTTCTATCATGGAAGACAGCTTTTCTGGTGGCAATTACTTCTGCCAGAAGAGTTTCAGAGCTTCAAGCTTTGTCAGTAAAACCCCCGTACTTGGTTTTTCACAAAGACAGAGTATCCCTCAGGCCAAATCCTTCCTTTGTTCCTAAAGTTTGTTCTAGTTTCTGCTTACAACAATCGTTAGAACTTCCAGTCTTTTTTCCAAAATACTCTAGCAAAAGTGGAATTCATATTCCATCCACTAGATGTCCACAGGCAGTTACGTTTTTACTTAGACAGGACCAAACAAACAAGGAAAACAGATCAGTTGTTTGTATCCTTTGCAGACAATAAATTGGGCAAAGCCGTCACAAAGGTCACTATTGCCAAATGGATCAGGGACTGTATTACTCAAGCTTATTTTTATTCTAATAAAGAGCTTACCACCTCTGTCAAAGCTCATTCTACAAGGGCTATGGCTACTTCGATAGCTTTTCATTCTAAACTTGCCATTAGTGACATTTGTGCTGCGGCTACATGGTCTTCCCCGCACACTTTTATTTCCCACTACAAATTGGATGTGGCATCTAGAGGACGAGCTTCATTTGGTTCCACAGTGCTCAGGAGTGTTTTCCAGTGAGCCACCCGGGATTTAGGTGCTAGGGACGCTGTCCCATCAGTACAGAATGTAGGCGAGATAGGATCACATAACATCTTTTAGTTATGTACTCACCATAACTTTAGATGTTTGGGATCCATCTCGCCTACATTCCTAATAACCCACCCTCCTTCCCCCTTCCTTGGAGATCAGAGGATATCAGAAGGTCCGAATCCTGTTTCATCTTGAAACATCTAACAATGTTATATAAACAGTTGTGCATGTGTGCATGAATGCGGACAAACAAGATCTGGGGGATTAGTGGTGGTGCATCCTGGGATAAAGATAGCTCAGCCAATAAGAGGCCTCGCTCTATAGCATAAGCGTGCCGAGTCGGAGCCGAGGGATCGGCTCCGAGCCCATCAGTACAGAATGTAGGCGAGATGGATCCCAAACATCTAAAGTTATGGTGAGTACATAACTAAAAGTTTCATATGCTTAAATATCAGCAATACCTAATGTCACTGCAAAAACAGAAAATGTTAGCAAATTCTGATTGTGCAGAAAATAAGGAAATGCAGGATTTATTGCATGCAACTGAACAAGTTGGAAAAGCATACATTGCAATGTGGTTTTGATTCTCTGAAGGCCTCTTGCAGAGCTGCAGTTACGGGTTCTGTCATTAGAAGGCATGCTTGGTTAAAGGAACAGAATCTGCCTGATAATGTTAAAGCAAAATTATTAGATGCTCCATTATAGCATGATACCTTATTTGGTGTTAAAGCAGAGGAGGTGTTGAAGATGGAGGACAAAGCGAAATCTATGCAAACAGTAAAAGATTTCTTACAGGTACAGCCACCAAGATTTAGCAGGAACTGGCCTACAAAGAATTGGTCCTTTCCAGTGTCAGGCAGGCCACAAAGAGGCAGATACAGACTCCGCAGAGGCAGATCCCAGCCCCAGGGCTCGTGCAGGTCTAAACAGTGGGATGCTTCTACCTCCAAAAGCGGAGAAGACAAATCACAGCCATACAGGAAACAGTCCCAATGACTTGCCTCTGCCAGCACCAACCACTTACCTTTTGGCAGCCCCCTTAGGGGGAAAACTAGCACTTTTTTCTCAAAATTGGCACATGATCACCCAGGACAAATGGGTATTGAATATAGTGTTCCAGGGCTACAGGTTCCACTTTCACACCCTGCTAAGGGCAAAAGGTATGCCAGACCTGCCACACAATCAGTGGGCAGAGGCACAAAGTTTTGTCCCTCATGGACATGAGGGCCATTCAGCAAGTACCACAGCAAGAGCAGGGACAAGGATTTTACTTAAGACTTTTCTTGGTACCCAGAAAGGACAAAGCCTGGAGACCAATACTGGACCTGTCTATTCTAAATACATTTCTGGACTTTCCAAATTTCAAAATGTTGACACTGCAGCAGCTTCTGCCCATGCTGGACAAGAAGGCTTGGCTTGTAACTTTGGACCTAAAAGAGGCATACCTGCATATCCCAATCAGACAATCTTGCAGAAGATACCTCAGATTCATAGCTGGCTCAATGCACTACCAATTCTCTGCACTGCCCTTTAGCTTATCTACTGCGCCCAGGGTCTTCACAAAATGTCTGGCACCAGTAATTGCTTTTTGCAGAAAGAGGAATTCAAATATATCCTTACTTAGACAACTGCCTTGTACAAGCAGAGAACAAGGACATTCTACTAAAGCATCTGGCGTTTGTAAAAAGATTATTAATTTGCCTAGGGTACACAGTCAACGAAAAAATCAAAACTAGTACCCCCTCAAGAGATAATATTCCTGGGTGCAAGCTTAAATACAACTGCCCAGATGGCTTATCTCATGCCAGACGAACAAAGGCAAATGACTTCTTACTTCAAACTGTTGGCAACAAAGACCTAGTTATCTGTAAGAAAAATTCTGCAGGCTTTGGGCTTCATGGCATCCTGCATTCTGCTAATTCCATATGCCAGACTGCATATGAGGAAACTTCAATGGTACTTAAAGTGTTGTGACTCAACATTGTCACAGCCTGGAAACATTACCCTCATTCCTTGCCTGCAATGGGAGATTCGATGGTGGGCACAGGCCTGTCACCTCAACAAGGAACAGCCATTCACCCTACCCACAGCCAGGCAGTCAATAACAGATGCATCAGATTATTCCTGGGGGGCCCACATGGCAGGAAAATGTATTCAGGGCATATGGCCCACAAGTCAAATGCATCTACATATCAATCAAAAAGATGCTAGCTGTTCAGAATGCCCTGGCAGCTTTCAAGGATCTACTTCATCTAGGACAACTACTGATAAGGACGGACAATACTACAGTCATGTGGTACATAAACAAGCAGGGGAGGCACACATTCCTACCCCCTCTGCAGACAAGCCATGACTTTGTGGGACACAGCATTGACTTATCAATTACACCTGCAAGCACAATTCCTGCCAGGAAAGAAAAATACACTGGCAGACGAACTAAGCAGAAACCTCGCTGATCCCCACGAGTGGAAACTGAATCCACAAGTCTTCAGCATGATGACACAGAAATGGGGATGCCCAGACATAGATCTGTTTCCGTCCCCTCACAACTGCCAACTACAGAGATTCTGCACAAGGACTTATTACAAGCAAGCATGGAAAGTGGATGCTCTATCCTTCAGCTGGAAAAGCCTAACAGTATATGCCTTTCCTCCTCTGCCTCTCCTCCCCAAGGTACTCCTAAAGGTCAGACAAGAGAAGCCAAAAATGATTCGGATTGCTCCAGACTGGCCCCGCCAGCACTGGTACCCAATCCTAAAAAGCTAGTCTCAAGGCCCAGCCTGGACATTGCCTCTAATTCCTCACTTTCTGACCCAGCGAAACAATTAGATCCTGCACAGCCAACTCAGGACCCTAAATCTAGCAGCATGGCGGATAATGTAGCCATTCAGAACACACCTCTCTTTCTAAAGCAGTGATGGATGTTATTTTGGAGGCCAGGAGGCCCAGTACTAGAAAATCTTACGCAGACAAATGGAAAAGATTCTGTGCTTTGAACCAGGCACAAGGAATTGACACGTCTGTAACAAATGTTCCTCAGATTTTACAATACCTAACTGAGATGCTGGACAAAGGCCTATCCTTTTCATCAATTAAAATCCATCCCTCTGCCATTTCAGCTCATTACAATACGGAACCACCTGTTTTTTCTCATCCATTGCTAAGGCAGTACCTCAGAGGGGCCAAAAAAGACCTCCAAGGAGAGCCCCAATACCTGCATTGGACCTCAGTTAGGTCTTGGAAAAACTCACACTGCCGCCTTTTGAGCCAGCCAATACAGCTGATATAAAGTTCTTATCTTGGAAAACAGCTCTGCTCCTAGCAATAACCTCTGCAAGACTAGTCTGAGTTACAGGCACTCATGGCTGTGGAACCTTTTATCATTTTCCATCCAGACAGGGCTTCTCTAAGGACGAATCCAACATTTATGCCTAAGGTAGTGTCCAGTGTGGCCCTTAACCAAAACCATTAATTTGCCTACTTTTTATCCAATCCCACAGAATAAGGGTGAGACTCCTGCATTCTTTGGACATACACAGACAACTATGCTTCTTCTACTTGGACAGAACTAAAGCTTTCAGAAAGACTGAGCAACTCTTAGTGGCATATGCTGCCGGATCTCACGGAAAGGCCATCTCAAAGCAGACTATTTCAAAATGGATAGGTCACTGCATTTGTTTCTCCTACTCACAACATGGCAAATCAGTGTCTAAGGGCATTAGGCCACATTCTACCAGGGCAGCAGCCACTTCAGCAGCCTTTCTCAGAGGAGTACCAATCCAAAGACATTTTAGAGGCTGCAACTTGGAGTTCAGTGCACACTTTTACCAAGCACTACCATTTACCTCTCTACTGTAAATCCAGAGCAGGCTTTGCCACTGCAGTTCTGCAGGGCCTTATAGCCTCTCCTAATCCTATTTAGGCCCTGCCACCCAACCTCAGCTTTGGGATTCAACCCAAGAGTCATGACTGCAGCAGTGAAACATGATGAACATAGTACAGTTGTGTGCCTACCATAAATGTAGATGTTAGTGTATTCACTGTTGCAGTCCAGGTTACCCACCATCCCCTCTTCTTTGCTGGGACATATCTATACTTCTCTATCCTATACAACCTATGTGGTGTATTTGCTTGTAGATGAAGGAAATTATTTTACTGCATGCATAATTATTGGCATAATTTTTAGCCTACCATTTTGGGGGCACCTGACATCTGGGGCAAGAAACTGAAGAAAATGGCGTCTGCTGCATCTTTTATACCCCTGGCGCACTGACGTCAGGGAAGAGGCGACGGCAACGGATGCCGGACCTAGACTTTGGAATTCAGGCTGACTGCGGGTAGCCTGCCAGCAGGATAACCCAAGAGTAATGACTGCAACAGTGAATACACTCTAAAACATCTACATTTATGGTAGGTACACAGCTGTACTTTGTCAAGGTTATAAAAACAGGCAGCTGACGCCATTACATCAGTCTTTCTTGCTGAAGAGCCCGAAGCAGTTGGCAAGTGCCAGTCGGACGCTACCTGAATTTTCATTTATGAATTGAATAATCCTGAAGTCTTCTAAAGCAAGTACCCCCTTGGGGATCCTTTTTTCTTGCTCTAACCGATGTTGGAACAAGTTAACAATTGTCTTGCCTGTGGAAAGCAATACCTCAGTTTTTCATTCTTACTGCGTCATCTGTTTAGGCCCAGACCACAACGTCCCTTGTCACTTTTGTGCCTTGTTTATTCGTCATCTGGCTCTCTTTGTAGCTAAATTCTTTCGCTCTCTATCTCCGTATTCAGAAATGGCTTCGGTAAACCATCCGACTACCGATATTTCTGAAAAAACATAAGGATAAAGACAGACCACATGGGTCCAAAATGGCCGCCAGTGCTTCCATTAAGCTAGTCATCGGTCCGCTGGTACTCAGTGAGGTGCCTTCGCAGCCCCTGATGCCCACTTCAGTTGATTTGCATGCCTCTACTGAGACCCTTTCAGAGTCCGGTATGCCACGAGACGCTTTGACTATGGAACCTGCACATGTTTTTATACCTTGGATGGGTCTGGAGCTGCTGTGCAGACACCGGCTTCTGAGGCAGTTCTTTGCTCTACCGAATCAAACCGACATTTTCTATCTAACCAAAACTACCAAGTTTCTTAGGCCGAGTATGCACTACGCCTAGAAAACGACCAAAGAGCATGCTCATGCTCCCATGCCACAAAAACAAATGCTTAGAATGACTGAAGACCTTATTAAGCTGATTAGGGGAAGTCGGCCTTCCCCTGCAAAGAGACAACGAACCCAGTCCCCTTCAGCTTCTACAGACCAGAAGTCTGATTCTGAGATTTCTGATTATGAAGACCTACCCTGATCTGCCTGTGAGGATTCAGATAGAGGAATCCATTTCCTCTGCCTCCCTCCCCTCCAGAGGATTCTTTAGGTGAAACCTTACATACTTTTAAGAGAGCATTTTCATTGGGAATGCAAAGACTATTCAATCCAAAAAGTGACTCTGAAAATTCTTTAGAGTTGCCACAGGACAGGCCTTTAGCTATACCCCCCTGTCCTGGATGTTTTTATGGAATCCAGTCTTACTCCTGACACCTTGCCTCCTGCCCCTAGAAAACCAGACAGGAACTACGGAGTACCTGACACCCACAAATTTCTTTTCAACAATCTTACTGCTGACCCAGAAATCATTTCACAAGGGCCTAAAGGAATCAAGGCTACTACAGCCAAGAATCCCCACCCCTTCGGACAGGGGTTCCAGAGCTCTTAGACAGATGGGGTAAGAAAGTATACATCTCTGCAACTCTTGCTGTTAGGATATTGAATTGTCTGTTTCACATGCTGAAGTACCAGCAACATGTTATGGAACTCATTAAACAAAAAGTGGCAAACTTTTCAGACTGTGCAGAAAATAAAGAATTGCAGGAACTTATGCACTCTGCAAGCCAAGTCAATAAGCATACTTTACTGTGTGGCTTTGATGCCCTAGAAGCATCTTGCAGGGCAGCAGTCACTGGTTCTGTACTAAGACATGCTTGGCTGAAGGAGCAGACCTTGGCCGACCATGTCAAATCAAAGTTACTAGACGCTCCTTTGAATAAGAACTGTTTGGCACCATAGCAGAAGAGGTTCTTAAAAAGATGGAAGAAAAAGCTAAATCTATGCAGACTTGAGTGCAACCTCCTAGATTCAGTAGGCATTGCCCTTGAAAACACTGGTCCTTTCCAGTCCCCTCCAGGCCTTCTCAAGCCAGACCCAGGGGAAATGGACCGCCCCGACTACAGTCTCTGGGTATGCAGAGATCTAAACAATGGAGTCCCCCACCTTTAAAGCAGGGAGTGATAAGCCACCTCCTCTCCTTACGGAAGAAGCTCACAATGACTTCTTTATCCCACTCCCCAGCCCTGCCCAATTGCTTGTGCCCTTAGGAGGAAAACTTGCCCTTCATGCAAAAAACTGGATGTCCATCACTCAGGACCGGTGGGTCCTCAGCATTGTATCCCAGGGGTACAAATTTTATTTCCATTCACTGTCAACCCCAAGCCGGTTTCCAGACCTTCCTCCAAACCAGTGGGCAGAGGCTCAAAACCAAGTACTTTCCCTGCTCAATATCAGAGCTATTCAGCCGGTTCCAGTAGTGCAGAGGGGTCAAGGATTCTACTCCAGACTTTTCCTGGTACCCAGGAAAGAGTGCTCTTGGCGCCCAATCCTGGATCTTTCAATTCTCAACACCTTCTTGGTGGTACCAAAATTCTTACCCTGCAACAGCTTCTTCCTATGCTAGCCAAGGATGCCTGGTTAGTCACCCTAAACTTAAAAAAAAAAGCCTACCTGCACATCATAAGTGAGTCATGCAGGAAGTATCTATGTTTCAGGGCAGGGTCTATGTTTCAGGGCAGGATCTATGCATTCAGTTCTCTGCACTTCCCTTTGGCTTATCTACTGCACCCAGGGTATTCACAAAATGCCTGGCTCCAACCATTGCATACTGCAGGCAAAGAAATATCCAAATGTACCCGTACTTGGACGGATTCTGATTTCAGGCGGACAGTCATTGTTGCTGCAGCACCTGACACTTGTAAAAAAAAAACTTCACTTCCTTGGGGTACACCAATGAAAATAATTCAAAACTGGTACCCAGTCAAAAGATTGTATTCCTGGGAGCAGGCTTGGAAACAGCTTCCCAGATGGCATTCCTAACTTCAGAAAAACAAGTGTATCTGACAAACTACTTCAAACAAATAGCCACCAGAACTCTGCTATCTGCAAGAAAAATAGTGCAAGCCCTAGGGTTCATGGCCTCATGCATACTGCTAATTCCATATGCAAGACTGCATATGAGGAAACTTCAGTGGTACTTAAAAAGCCTTTGGTGCCAACATTCTCAGGACCTGGAAACGGTCATTCCTGTCATGCCTTGTCTAAGGACAGAGTTCCTTTGGTGGGCAGAAGCATGCAATCACAAGGGACTGCCATTTTCTCAACCCATGCCGCCCAGACCCTTACCACAGACGCATCAGTCTATGCCTGGGGGGGCTCACATGGATGACAAATGTTTTCAGGGCTACTGGAGCCCAAGTCAAATGCATCTGCACATCAATCAAAAAGAGATGCTAGCTGTACAGAATGCGCTGACAGCTTTCAGATCCCTGCTCTTTCCAGGACAACCGCTATTAAAAACAGACACCACAGTTAAGCGGTACAACAAACAGGGGAGAACACATTCCTACCAACTGTGCAGGTTAGCCTTGGCCCTGTGGAACACTGCCTTGGACATTCAAGTCCATCTTCAAGCTCAATTCCTGCCAGGCAAACAAAACTTTCTGGCAGACTTGAGCAGAAACCTCCTATACCCACATGAGTGGAAACTGGAGCCCAGCACCTTCAACCTTCTGATTCAGCAATGCAGAACCCCAGAGGTGGATCTCTTTGCCTCCCTCTACAACCACCAGCTTAGCAAATTCTGCACCAGGAATCCTTACAGCAGGGCTTGGAAAGTGGATGCCATATCCTTTCCATGGGAAAAGCTGTCAATCTGTGCTTTTCCGGTCAAGGACCATTCTGATTGCCCTGGACTGACCACACCAGCACTGGTATTCACTCCTGCGCAGCCTGACTCCGGTGCCACCCTGACACCTACAACAGATCCCAACCCTGCTCTCTCAGCAGGAGGGGCTGATTTTGTACCCACAACTGCAAACCCTAAATCTTGCAGCCTGACTTATTTCTTGAATTCTCCACCAGCAACCCTAAGCCAACAAGTGCTGGATGTCATTCTTGAAGCCAGAAGACCCAGTGGAAGAAAACCCTATGCTGTTAAGTGGAAAAGATTCTGCTCATGGATTCAATCCAAAGGAAAGGACGCAACTCTGCCCTCCCTGCCTCTAATACTGATCTACTCCACAAAGGCCTGTCCTCCATTAAGATAAATGCCTCAGCCATTTCTGCTCATTACAACATTGAGCCACCTCTCTTCTCGCACCCTGTGATCAAACAGTCCCTGAGAGGGGCAGACAACTTAAGGCCACAAAGGAGAGCACCCACACCTGCTTGGGACCTTAACTTTTTACTGGAAAAACTCACCCTTCCCCTCTTTGAACCTGCTGCGTCAGCAGAGTTAAAATCCCTCTCTTGGAAAACTTCCTTACTTCTAGCAATCACTTTGTTAGAAGAGTGTCTGAGCTACAAGCACTGATGGCTGTGGAACCCTTAATTATTTTTTTCCCTCGGGACTAACCTTTCCTTTGGTGTCCAGTGTGGCTGTCAACCAATCCATCCATTTACCAACCTTATTCCCCAATCCTCAAAATAACGGGGAAAGGATCCTGCACTCCTTGGATGTGCACAGACAGCTCAGATTCTACCTTGATAGGACTAAGCCTTTCAGAAAATCTGACCAGTTATTAGTTAGCTTTGCAACAGGGGTGTAGAGGGCAAGGCGATTTCAAATATTTCCAAATGTATAGCACACTGCATCCATTTCTGCTACAAGCACCATGGGGAAACCAACCCCTCAGGGGGTCAAAACACATTCCACTAGGGCAACATCTACCTCTACAGCATTTCTCAGAGGTGTCCCTACTAGGGACATCCTGGAAGCTCCTACCTGGAGTTCTTTACACACCTTCACCAAGCATTACCACCTGCCCATCTTTTCCAAATCCAGGGCAGGTTTTGCTACAGCAGTCCTGCAAGGCATACTAGCCAGCCCCAACTCTTCTTGACTGCCTCCACCCTTCAGCTTTGGGAATCCACCCAAGTGTGATGACTAACAGTGAAACATGAAGAACATAGTACAGTTGTGTGCACTCTACATAAATGTAGATGTTCGAGTGTATTCACTGTTGCAGTCCTGGTTTCCCTCCCTCCAGCCCCCTGGCTTCTCACTCACTCTCTCTCTCCTCTCTATGCCTATTACTCACCCCTTCCTGGGTTTTGGTATTGCTGTTTACTTTTTACTGGTGGTGGTTCCCCACCGTAACTTAGCTCCCTATTTGGGGGGGTTCCTGACATTTGGGGCAAGAAAAACTGATGTAATGGCGTCAGTTGCCTGTTTTTATAACCTTGACAACCTGACGTCCATCCTGGAGCAACAGCATCAGATGCAGAAATACTAATTGTCTGGTATTCGGGCCGACTGAGTGCTACCTGCAGGCAGGATAACCAAAGTGTGATGATTGCAACAGTGGATACACTCTTAACATGTACATTTACGGTAAGTGTACACAACTGTACTTTCTGTTGGGTTCTCATTTGTGTGATTTGCTCCATGCTGGTTTGGCATATTCTTCAATGAAAACTCACCCATCAGAAATTTCTGCTTGTCTGCTCTTGAATCCTCCTCTGGCCTCTAGATTTGAGGTCAAGCAATTCCTTAAAGGCATCCTTCATATCGGGCCTCCCAAGAAACATTCCACCTTCTTGGGACTTCAGTCGTGTACTTGAAAAATTGACTCGAGCTCCTGTTGAGCCTGCTTCTTTGCAACATTTTACTTGGAAGGTTATTCTTTTGACTCTTACTTCAGCTAAGTGTGTCTTTGAACTTTAGGCTGTCATGGCTATTCCTCCTTTTTTTAATTTTCTATAGACAAGGGTGTCTCTCTTCATCGGGACCAAATCTTACTCCCTCTGCAGAGAAGCCCTTCGTGTTTGGGAGTGGGCGGTGACTTCCCAGCGCTTTCTGGTTGGATCGCACATCCCGGGGAAATCCAGGGTGATAGCAGACAAGGCTCAGTAGAGCTATTCTGATGCCTCACGAGTGGTCTCTGAACACACACATTGCGGAACAAATTATTCGCAAATGGGGTCTGCCTTGCTGCAATCTATTTGCCACCCCTCTCAATACCAAATGCAGCAACTACTTCACCCTGATTCCCCCGGAAGGGGAAACACCCAAAGATGCACTCGTTCACGATTGGCCCTTGAGACTTCTCTATGCTTTCCCTCCGTTCCCCCTCATATCGAAGGTAATTCAGAAAGCAATATCCTTGGGAAGCAAAATTATCCTAATTGCTCCTTACTGGCCTCGACAGATTTGGTTCCCCTTTCTCAGACCTCATCTAATGGATGAATCGTGGACTCTGTGCCAGATTTGTTGACGCACATGTCAAGTGTGTTCCATCCCTCTCTCCACACCCTCAATTTGACAGCTTGGCTGCTCTAGTTCCATCCCTAGTCAGGCTTCATGACTTTTCTGCTGAGGGTGTACACATTCTGACATCCTCTAACAAACCTACCAGAAAGATTTATACCAGTAAATGGAAAAGATTCTCCTTTTGGGCCTGTGAGAGAGACATTGATCCTTACACAGCTCCTATTTCTGCTATTTTAGACTTCCTTTCTCAGTTCCACAAAGGTTCAGCAGCTGCCAATATTAAAGCTCAGCTGGCAGCTATTTCCACTTTTCGTTTGGCTAATGAACCTAATCTTATGGCTCAGACTGTGTAGAGCTTTCCTTAAAGGGAACCACCTTAGACCCCCAGTCATGGATCCAGTGGCGCCATGGGATTTGAACTATGTTCTCCATAGACTTACATAAAGTCCTTTTGTACCCTCAGCAACATGTGACCTTAAGTTATTATCTTGGAAAACTATATTTTTAGTGGCTATCACTTCTGCAAGAAGGGTCTCTGAACTGCAAGCTCTTTCTATTAAGGCCCTTTATTTGGTGTTTCACAAAGATAGGGTCTCTTTACGGACAAACACTTTATTCCTAAGGTTTCTTCTCAAGCCAATATTAATCAGTCCATTGAATTGCCTGTTTTCTTCCCTAGTTTTTCTAACAAGGCAGAGTACAAATTTCACCAACTGGATGTGCATAGACAATTGCGTTTTTATCTGGACAGAGCTAAAGATTTCAGAAGGTCAGATCAATTGTTTCCTTTTCAGATACTAGGAAGGGCCTTCCAGTTTCTAAAGTCACATTATCTCACTAGATTTCCAGCTGTATTTCCTTTGTCTATTCATCCAGTGGCAAAGATCTTACTTCAAGGTGAAAGCTCATTCTACCAGGTCTGTGTACCTCGGTAACTTTTCATGCTAAAATTCCAATAGACATTTGTGCTGCACCAACATGGGCTTCACCTCATACATTCATTACTCAGTGATATGACTTCCAAGAACAGGTCCTCCTTTGGTTCCACAGTACTCGGGAGCATTTTCCAATGAGCCACCCAAAATGAAGGTGCTAGGGATGCTGTCCCAAGTGTAAGAATGGTGAGATAGGATAGTCCTATGTACCTACCATAAAGTTAGATCTTTGGAGTCTATCTTTCCCTTAATTCTTACAAACCTACCCTCTTGCCCCCTACTTGAGGACCTGGGGGTAGAGTGTCTCCTGCTTTTTTGGTGGTTAGTCCTTTCGACTGTTTCTCTGTATGTTTCTCCTTGCAGCAAGCAAGATCTGGGTTTAGTGATGCATCATGGGATACCTCCTAGCCACAAGCCAACCAGAAGTTTTTGAGCTAGAGTGTGGCAGAGTCGGAGCAGAGGTGGTACATAGCTTCTGTTTTTCTACAAATCTGAGTAGCTTTTTGTTCGTTTTCATCCCAAGAATTTCAGTTTAGCTGTTTCTAAGCAAACCATCTCCTCCTGGATTTCTAAGGCCATTCCAGTTTGTTATTATTGTGGCATATGTATTTTCTCATTTGTAAAGGCACATTCTGCTAGGGCAGTTGCTTCCTCTGCTGCCTTTATCAAGGGTCTGGATGCCAGTTCTATCATTGATGCTGCTACTTTGTCCTCTGATCATACTTTCACTAAAGATTACAAGTTGGATGTTTCCTGGGCCAGAGCAGGATTTGTCAGGGCTTTTCTGCATGTGTTTGTGGAGTTTTTTTTCTGCCTTCTTCCATCCCATCATCCTCTTGAGCATTTGTACTCTTGTCTTATGTGAATACTTTTAACAGTAATTTGGAAAGACACAGTACAATTCTCTGTTATGCTAAGATTTTACTTGTCCTTTTCACTGTTTTATTCTGTCCTTTCCTCTCTCCCACTCTGTCCTGACTCTTGCCCTGTATTCTGGTTGCCTTCCTGGCTGAGGGGCCCTTCTCCTTTCTTCCTTCTGGATGCACATGTACCTGTTTGTCCCTGAGGAATGTTCTTCGTGTTTCACTGTTGCAGTCATTACATTTGGGTTATCTGCTTGCAGTAGCCCTCAGTCGGCCTGATTAACAAAGTCTTGGGTCCTGCGTTGGTTGCTGTCCTTTCTTCCATGACTGGTCGTCAGGGGTATAAAGCATGCAGCCTATGCCATTGCATCAGTCTTTCTTGCTGTGCAGTGCCCGAAGAAGCAGTTCAAGTGCCGGTCGGCCGACTCAATTTTCGTTTTAGAGTTTCAGAACCAAAGTCTTCAACTAAAGCCAAGTATCCCATTGGGAAAACTTTTTCTTGCTCCTTACCGATGTCAGTAAAAGTTAATAATTGCATTACTTGTAGTAAGCAAATACCTCATAAAGATTTTCATTCGTCTAGGCCCTGACCACGATGTACTTTGCTGTCGGTTTTGTGCTTTATTTAATTAGTGCGTCATCTGTATATCTTTGCCTCTAAATATTTCGGTTCTCTGTTTAATTATACAGAAATGTCGTCGGTTAGCCATCCAATTACCGGGATTTCAAAAAAATGCAAAGATAGACAGGCCGCCGAGGTCCAAAACTTCCGACTACACTTCTAAGCCAGTCGCCTGTACTCAGCCCCTGATACTGCTACTTCTGATTCACAGACCTCTACTGAGACCCATTCGGAGTCCGGTATGCCGCGAGATGCTTCAACTATGGAACCCATGGATGTCTCTACCTTGGATGGGTCCGGAGCCGCTGTGCAGGCACCGGCTTCTGAGGGTGTATTCAGGCCTATGGACTTGCATATTAAACTGACGCCTCCTTTTTCATTTAGGCCTAAATCTAGAACCATGCCTAAAAAAAGACGCCCAGGCTGCATGCTCAGGCCTCTATGCCAAAAAAACAAATGACAATAATGGCTGAAGATCTTAACTCTAATCAGGGGAAGCCAACCTCCCCCTTCTAAGAGACCTAGGACTGAAGTTGTTTATGAATCTTCTGACCAGGATTCAAATTTTTCTGATTCTTCTGATGATCTGGATTTGCTCTTATCTTGGGAGGATTCTGATGCAGAGGGCTCTATTCCCTCTGCTTCCCCTCCAGAGGATTTTTTTTTTGGTGAAACCTTACATATTCTAGGGGAGCATTTCCACTGGGAAAGCCAGGATTTTTCTGAGAGGCTAAGGGATTTCTTACTTCTGCCTCAGCATAGACCTTTAGCTATTCCTCTTGTACTAAACATTGTTGATGCTTTTTCGGAAACTAGTCTGGCACCTGATGCCTCCTGCTCCCAGAAAACCTGACTGATATTACAGGGTTCCTGATTCACACAAGTTCCTTTTTAAAAATCCTATTGCAGATCCAGAGACTATTTCACTGGGACCCAAGGGCATTTAGGCTTCTACTGCTAAAAATGTTACCCCTTCTGATAGACTCCAGGGCGTTGGATAGATGGGGAAAGAAGGTTTACACTTCTGCAAACTTGGCCATTAGGGCTTTAAACTGCCAGTTTCATAAAGTATCAGCAACATGTTATTGAATTGCTTAAACAGAAAATGATGTTGATTCCTGACTGTGCGGAAAATAAAGAATTACAGGATTTAATGCATTTTGCTTAACAGGTTGGAAAACATATTTTGCAATGTGGATTTGATTCATTAGAGGCCTCCTGCCGGGTTGCTGTTACTGGGTCTGTGCTCAGAAGGAATGCTTGGCTTAAGGAGCAATCTTTGCCTGATCATGTTAAAGCTAAATTGTTGGATGCTCCCTTAAATCGCCTGTTTGGCAACAAGGCTGAGAAAGTTCTTAAAAAGATGGAAGATGAAGCTAAATCTATGCAAACTGTTAAAGATTTCAGCCTTGTAGATTTAGTAGGCACTGGCCCTCTAAGAACTGGTCCTTTCCAGCCCCTTCCAGGTCTTCTCGAGCCAAACCCAGACATAGCAGAAACCCCAGTTTTCAGTCCCAGGGGACACAAGACAAAGCAGTGGGGGGTTTCCACGCCCAAATCAGGGAGTAGTAAGACACCCCTATGGAAAACTGCCTCAATGACTTGCTTTTAAAGCTTCCAAGCACTTCCCAACTGAATGCTCCTTTAGGTGGAAAGATTGGTCTGCAGGCCAAAAACTGGGAACTCATTACCCAGGACAAATGGATTTTAAATAGTGTCCCAAGGATACAGATTGCACTTCCACACCTTGTCAACACCAAGCAGGTGGCCAGATCTACCCTCAAATCAGTGGACAGAGTCCCAAAATCAAGTACTCTAAGCATAGGGGCTATTCAGGTGGTACCAGAAGAGGAAAGGGGACAAGGTTTCTATTAGACTTTTTCTGGTACCCAGAAAAGGCAGTACATGGCGTCCTATCCTGGACCTTTCTACTCTAAATACCTTTCTGGCGATTCCAAAATTCAAGATGCTGACTCTTCACCAGCTGTTTCCTATGCTAGGCAAAAATGCATGGTTGGCAACACGACTTAAGAGGCATACCTGCACATCCCTATCAGGGAGTCTTGCAGAAGATACCTACGCTTCAAAGCAGGCGACCTGCACCATCAGTTCTCTGCACTGCCCTTTGGCTTATCTACTGCACCCAGGGTATTCACAAAGTGCCTAGCTCTAATCATTGCATTCTGCAGGCAAAGAAATATTCAAATATATCCATACCTGGACGATTGTCTAATTCAGGCAGAAAGCCAGGACATACTTTTGAATCATCTGGCCTTTGTTCAAGGGTACTGACTTGTCCGGGGTACACCATCACACCTGGCACCCTGTCAAATTATATTACTGGGAGCAAGCTTGAATACAACTTCCCAGATGGCTTTCCTCATGCCAGAGAAACGGACTCATTTGACAACCTACTTCAGACAAGTGGCCACAAAAACCCAGTTATCTGCAAGGCAAATACTGCAGGCCTTGGGGTTCATGGCCGCCTGCATTCTTCCAATTCCATATGCAAGGCTGCATATGAGGAAACTGCAATGGTATCTCAAAAGCCTATGATATCAACATTCACAGGATCTAGAAGCTATGATTCCTATCATAGCTTGTCTATGTCTAGAGTTCCTTTGATGGGCAGTGGCTTGCCACCAAAACAAGGGGCTACCATTTACACTACCCCCTGCCGCCCAAACCTTAACAGACGCATCAGACTGCATGGGGAGCTCACCTGGCAGGGAAGTGCATTCAGGGCAAATGGAACCAAAGTCATATGCACCTGCATATCAATCAAAAATTAAATGTTAGCTGTACAGAATACTCTGACAGCCTTCAAGGACCACATTCTTCCAGGACAACTAATGGTAAAGACTGACAACACCACGGTCATGTGGTACATAAGCATGGGGGTACACACTCTTACCCCCTCTGCAGACTAGCCATGGCATTGTAGAACACAGCCTTGAGCTACCAAGTGCATCTACAAGCTCAATTCCTGCCAGGAAAACTAAATACACTGGCAGATGGACTAAGCAGAAACCTCATGGACCCACATGAGTGGAAACTGGATCAAAGGATTTTCAACACGTTGATAAGCAAGTGGGGGAGCCCAGATATAGACCTGTTTGCTTCGCCCCAGAGCCATCAGTTGGACAAATTTTGCACAAGGATTCCCCACAAACTAGCTTGGAAAGTGCATCCTCTATCCTTCAGCTGGAAAAACCTATCTGTTAATGCCTTTCTTCCTCTGCTCTCGATCCTCTATCCTTCAGCTGGAAAAACCTATCTGTTTATGCCTTTCTTCCTCTGCTCTCCAAAGTACTACTAAAGATCAAACGGGACAATCCAAGGATGATTTTAATTGCACCAGACTGGCCACACTGGTACCCCCTCCTGCGCAGTGTCATACTTGGCCCATGGCACCTGCCTCAGACTTCTTCCCTGTTCTCAGCAGGAGAACCAGATTCTGCACCCTCAGCTGCAAACCTAGCAGCCTGGCTAATTACCTAATCTCTCCTTTACCACCCCTCAGTAAATCAGTGATGGATATCATTTTAGAGGCTAGGAGGCCTAGTACTAGAAAGTCTTATGCTGCAGAATGGAAGAGATTTTGTACCTGGAACCAATCTCAAGGGATGAGCGCAGCAGTGCCCAATTCACTCAGATTCTACAATATTTGACCTGAGATGCTTCAGAAGGGCTTGTCCTTTTCATCCATCAAAATTCATGCCTTGGCCGTTTCAGCTCATTATAGCACAGAGCCTCCCCTCTTCTCTCACCCACTGCTCAGGCAGTTCCTCATAGGGGCCAAAAATTTAAAGCCACAGAGGAGAGCTCCAACTACAGCCTGGGACCTTAACTTTGTCTTGGAGAAACTCTTCCTCCTTTAGAGCTAGCTGCTACTGCAGATTTAAAATTCCTGTCCTGGAAAACGGCTTTCCTTTTAGCAATCACTTCTGCAAGAAGGATATCTGAGTTACAGGCCCTTATGGCAGTGGAGCCTTTCATCATCTTTCATGCGGACAGGGTGTCCCTCAGAACCAATCCCTCCTTCATGCCCAAGGTGGTATCCAGTGTGGCTCTTAATCAGTCCATTCATTTGCCTACCTTCTTTCCTAACCCACAGAACAAAGGGGAACAGATACTGCACTCCTTAGATGTGCACAGACAACTGAGACTCTACTTGGACAGGACTAAACCTCAAAGGAAATCTGAACTGCTGGTGGCATTTGCTGCAGGGACAGAGGGGAAATCTATTTCAAAGCAAACCATTTCAAAATGGATAGGCCACTGCATTCATTTCTGCTATAAACACCATGGAAAACCTGTCCCTCAGAGCATCAGACCCCATTCAACCAGGGCTGCATTTACCTCTACAGCCTTTCTCAGGGGCATCCCTACAAGGGACAATCCTAGAAGCTGCTACCTGGAGTTCTGTACATACTTTCATCAAGCATTATCATTTGCCAATTTTCTCTAAATCCACAGCTGGTTTTGCCACTGCAGTCTTGCAGGGCCCTTATAGCTGGTCCTAATTCTATTTAAATTCCTCCTCCCAACCTTAGCTTTGCGTATCTACCCAAATGTAATGACTGCAACAGTGAAACATGAAGAACATAGTACAGTTGTGTACACTTAATGTAGATGTTAGTGTATTCACTGTTGCAGTCCTGGTTACCCTCCCTCCAGCCCACTGACTACTTTTGGCTATACCTCTGCTCTCATTTACTGTGTATTTGCTTTTTTGTTGGAGGTGTAACCTTGTATTATAGATTTAATTCCTTCCTATTAGTGGGGCACCTGACATCTGGGGCAAGAAAAACTAATGGCATCGGCTGCATGTTTTATACCCCTGATGGCCTGACGTCATGGAAGAAGTGACAGCAACTGCAGGACCCAAGACTTTCTTAATCAGGCGGACTGAGGGCTACTGCAAGCAGACAACCCAAATGTAATGACTGCAACACTGAATACACTATCTACATTTATGGTAAGTGTACACAACTGTACTTTTTCTGTTCCTCCTATGGCTTTCTTCTTTCTGGATGCACATGCTCTTTGCCCCCGTTCTCTATTCCACCTGGGGCTTTTTCAGTTCATCTCCTGCATTGCATCTTGTGCAGGGAGCATGTCTGTGACGTAATACACCTGTAAGATCTGATTGCTTTGGTAGACTGGCTGGGCATTGGGCTTTCCTTGGCCGGAGATCCATTATGTGAAGAATACTGCAGCAGTGAAGAGGATATCTACATTACATAATTGTACCTCCCTTCCAAATACATAACACAATTCAAAGGCTGTATTGTCTGAGGTACTTTGGAAGATGTTGTATCTGTAGTTTTCTTACTGACACCTTTACAGTGGTGCCCCAGTGGACCACTATACCTTTGGCGCTCAGCATGTCTTTAATGAGCTGAAACCTCTGCTGTACCATTGGTCTGTCCTGTGGCTTCACTACATATACTGAGTTCCCTATATGCTTTATCAGAACTGAGGAGGTTTGTGTGTATCCATGTTACTGTTACAGGAGGAAGTTGAAGGGAGACTGCCTTGAGGTCTCATGTGTATGCCTGAATCCCAAGGCATCCAAGGAAAAGCATATTGCAAAACGGACCAAACTAAGCCGAAACAGCTTTTTCATTGGCTTGTATTAACTGGGCCTCTACCACTATTCTGCTACCTAGATTCCTTCACGGGATCTGGCTTCACAAGCTTTTATGGATTTTGATTTTTATTTTTCTGAAGTCATGGCAGTCAATCTGTAAAGAATCTGCAGTGTTAGGGGTATTCTATCGTAAAGGAAAGAATGTAACTTTCTCCCAGGGGGTAATCTGATCTGCTCGATTCAGAGGTGGAAACATTGACCTATATAATTCTGAGTTTTCCAGCCTCTTACCTGCAGTCTTTTGTAGAGAGCACCCTTTTTCTCAGCCTTGGCACCCAAGGATGTTTAATTTGAGGATACTCTTCACAGAATGGGGACCTTCAGATGGGAAGTGAGGGGGTTTATCAGACTGATCAGATACAGAAGTATACTGGGCCTGCCAGAATCAAAGCTTCTGGCCATCCCTTCTTTCTGTTGTCTTGCGTTTTACAAGTCCGTCTTTGCAGCCTTCACTCCCAGTGAGTTGCTTCCAGAAGCCAGACCATTTCATAGGGTCCATGATTTCCATAAGTACTTCTGTAAGATTTAGTTGACTATCCAGCAGTGATACCTTTGGATTCCAGGAAGGAAGTCATATGTGGCTGCAGCCAAGAATCCTGTTCATCTTGGCAGTTTAAGCAGAATACATGAAAATGTTGGTTATTAGAGCGATAGCTCTGCTACTGTGATTATTAGAGCCCTCACCTGCCCCTCTTTAATATTAAAGATCCAGAAGTCCTTTCTTGCCCAGTTAAGACAAAAGGAGAGAGGGGATAGCAAATAAGGGCCTTAAAAAGGAAATGCTTGAGTTATGTAACCTCTGTGCCCACATTCCTAGGCAGTTCATGAAAAGTGGCAGCATTGCAGTAGATGCCAGGGGATCTGTGGTTAGGTAATATGCCTGCCTGAGGACTTGGCCTCTTTAAGCTTGCAAAATTAGAGCTCCTTTATGTCCATGTGGATAAGGGTTTTTTATTTAAACCCCAGCAAAGAAAGTGTTCAGGAAGCAGGAGAAAACTATGCATTCAGATTTTTTCATTCCCCAGCCCCAAGATACATTAGAAGCCATGCTAGTAAATGCTGGCCTGTCTCATTAGCAGATGCAAACACTAGAATGTAAAGAAAGGAGGCTGTGGAAAGAACTGACAAGCTGGCAGTATAAGACCCGGTGGTCTAGGGGGCATTACAATCAGGAGGAGTGGCTGTGACTCAACCCCCCCCAAAAAAAAAACACCCCATTGCAATTCCTACCTCAGGGTTACTTTTCGCAAGAATTCGAGTTCTTGGCATCTCCTTGATACTCTTAAGACTAGCAGCACCTGCAAATATTTGATCTAACTCTGTGGGCCTATGAAAGTGTTCCAGAAAGAGACTAATCCACTTCAAATTGTAGCCCAAAGAAAGGAAATATAGATTACACATTCTAGATCTTAGCAGACTGAACAAGTTCCTTTCAATGCCAGAATTCAAACTGATTTGGTAGAATTTTTTGCCGTTGGTGGTTTCATGGGCCTTTTGTGGTGACTTGATATAAAAAAAAATGCCTGTCTACACATCCCCATACTCAAGTTGGACAAGGCCATTCCAAAGATTTGGAGTAGATATTCATTACCAGTGCACTTCCTTGCATTTTGGCTGGTCTTTTGCACCCACAATGTTAACAAAGGCCCTAGCACCAGTAGTCCCTTTTTTAGAGGACAAAGGGCATCTGTCTACTCCTACTGGGGTGACTGCCCCATTCATGTGCCATCCATGGAGGAAAACCAAAAGACTCAAGCTGCAGTCAGTTATTTCCATTTCACTGGTGTATTTCTTAATCTTCCAAAGGTCTGCTTAGTCCCATCAGGGCAAGTTGTATTTCTGGGGACTCTTGTTGGGTAAAGAAAAGCAAAAAATGTTCTTCCCAGCAAACAAGGTAATTTTCCTGACACACTACTTTAGAAAGATTCCCAGCCTGCACCAGATCCCTAAGAGGGATTTCTCCATAGTTCTAGAATACATAGCCTCCTGTGTACATTGATGTGTCCACTGACGGGTATCCTTATAAGGAGATTGCACAAGTATTTCAGAAGTGGACAGTGATTGCATATAAAACTACTGTAGCGTACCATTCTTTGGGTACCTTGCATCAGGAAAACTCTTATAGTGGGTAAAACAAGTCTCTCTAAACCTGTGGACTAAATGGAAGTTCAGCCAACTTGTCTTCCTTCAATTGCCAGCCGGTAGAGCAGTTGGGCTACTTGAGGAATGTAACAGTTGCCTGATGCTCACAGAAAATGAAATATTACTTG
Source organism: Protopterus annectens (assembly GCF_019279795.1). Taxonomy (NCBI): domain Eukaryota; kingdom Metazoa; phylum Chordata; order Ceratodontiformes; family Protopteridae; genus Protopterus; species Protopterus annectens. Next base: position 154,301,017 of record NC_056725.1, on the reverse strand, counting down.
CCACATTCCACACTGTCTGTAAAATATGCAAATATTTAACTTAAGTGGAGGCACCACTCTTAGAAATGAATAGTCTTGTGAGAACCACACACCTTCACAGCACTCCGCACAAATACCTAGAAAGTTATTGTAAGCCGATACTGTAAGCCTTTGACATCAAATAGGACACCATGGAAACCGGACAACACAACACAGGCGTCCACATTCATAGCTAAGACACTGCAGAAAAACTCCCAAAATTCAGTGTACATAAACCCTGCACTAATAAAAATGTATTATTGGGAGGCATACACTGTCCTTTTAAAAGACCGTACAAAAATTGGGCGAGTCATCTTTCAGGTGCTAAAATCTGTTGCAAGGGCCCTCAAGTCAAATAAGTATGACTGCAACATGGTGGCCATTCATGTGGTCTTAAATGACCTGGCTGAAGCTCTCCGTGTATGTTACACATGCAGGAAAGACCCTGGAATTGAAAGTAAAGAAAAAATGATTGGTTTCTTGTTTATATGGCATCATTCAAAGGGGTTCCAGTATGTGTTTGGCTTGGGATGAGTTGCTGCACATCCCTACATGCTTTTCTGTGTATAGTTTGCACCTGTTCTAATGTTTATGCACACTAGCTAAAGGTCTCGCTGCCCCCATGCAGAGTTGAACTAATAATTTTCCCAACCTAAAAAACAAAACAATAAAGAACCAAACAGTATTAAAGTAGCACTGCTCAATGCTTGGAGGTCTAAAGAAGAAATTGCCTAACATTCAGACCCTTTTGCATTTGGAGCACATTCATATGTGTGTGTGTAAGTGTGTGTACATGTGTATGTGTGCTATTAGTGAAACTTTGTTTCAAAGTGTAGAAAGCTCTCGTCGTATCAGTGGTGAACCTAGCAGGCCTTTAGACTAGATGGGAACTGAGGCGGAGTAGTCCTATTTGTTAAGCTTCAGTACCGTGAGGCAGACTCCTAGAGCTACACAAATCACACTAATAGGTTCATAGACGTATGGCTTACCACCAGTGGGGCCTTTGGTAACCTAGTCAAGTATCCCAATTGTATCTTGCAAGTTTATATGCCTTGGAGGTTGTTCTAGTGAGCATATGTAAGCTATGGCAGATTTATAGGCAACATCTGTCCATTAGAGACATAGGTGATGGACCTGGGCTGTATTTCTGATTTCCCATCCACTGGTCCTGGTTTCTTTTGAATAAGGTTGGGTAAGAGCTCTGCCTCGCATAGATGGCAAGTCTGTTGCAGCGGAGAGGAATTCTATGATGCATACATTCCCCTCCAATGTGTCCTATTTCTGTCACAAAGTTTAAGTCACTAGGTTGAGTAATTCTGATGCTATTCGTTTTTCTGATATGGGACAAAGTCCATCAGAAGGGGATTCAAGGGTGCCTTGTATGCCAGACATAGACTGCCTCTCAACATTCTGTAGGAAACAAGAGTATAGAGAGTGGGCTTTGAAGCAGTCTGCATAGGGCATGTTTACACCATGTATTCTTTTTGTGACAAACCTCTGTATATTCCATTTGTTGCATGTACCTGGTCAGGTACATTATCAAGGGGGCGTTGTATTCAGTGATGGGCCTGATTGAGGAAATGGCAATGACTTCTTGGATGTAGATGCCATGCCCTTGCTTATAAGTTGAGCAACATAGTATGATTTCCTTACTACTTTAGACAGTTTTTGGTTGAAAGCCAGGTTACGATCTACTTCTATACCCAAATCTCTGACTACTGGTTCTACTCTTACGGGTGTGCTATCAGTGAGGTAAATCTGAAGTCTCCTTCATTCACCCTCATGTCAGAGTCTCTGATCTGACCCTCATCTGGCTTGGCCACTTTCCACACATTTGGATCGGACTCTCAAGCTCCTCCCTTATACCCATAATACCCTGCATCCACTAAGCTACCTCAGATCTTATTTCCAGCGTCATAGTCGGACACTGTTTCTTCTCTCTCAAGCATGGGTAGTGTTAGATGTCCTTCTAGTCATGCTGCTGTATTCTTGACATCAGGGAGTTTGCCTCTGGTGAACTTTCATTAGTCCGGCTGTTATACAAATTTAAATGCTACCGCTAGGGTGCGTGTGATGTCCCATGCCTCTCTGACGTCTTGTAAATAGACATCTGGTATAATGGACGTCAGCATGCACCTCCTCCAAAACTTCTCTGCCCACCTGTATGACTGCCAGCTCCAGTCCTCGCATTGCCAGAAGCGTTTTCTACATCCGACTTCAGATAAGTACCCCTTAGGGGGTTTCTGGTTTGTGACTTGCTACTGTTTTGAGTTGCATGTCTAATAGGAAGGGCAAGTGTAGGTGTGGAAGGCAGATTCCACATTAGGATTCTCATGAGCTCTGCCTAGACCGCAAACACTACCATATCACCTGTAGTATTTGTCAGGCCTTTGTGACCAAGACCCTCAGACGTGTTCTTGCTGCCTTAAAATTATACATTAAAAATCAGACTCAGATGTCTAGCTTCTAGGATGGGACCCGACATTGGAACACTCAGATGAGCCCCCAGTCAAGAATGCTAAAGAGAGTAGGCCCAAACAGACTGCTGTGCCCTCCACTCCAGACGTTCTTGTCTAGGCTAGTGAAGACCCCAGAGTTCGAGCCGGAGTCCTTGGAGCTGCCTTTGGTGGAAGGCCCAAAGGAAGTCCATCCTTTGCCTGAGATTACATCCTGGAGGGAATCTCAGGCATCCAATTCGGTTGCTGAGGGGAACAATATCAGAGGGTCCGCATGGTGTCTCCCAAATCGTGGTACTTTGGTACTTGACATAGTCTCTGGTGTAGTGAAGTGCTGGCCGGCATTCATCCCTCCTATTCCTCCACCGCATTTCTGAATACTCTCCCCAGAGACCCATAAGAAGAGGAAACCCAGAGACCCATAAGAAGAGGAAACTGAAGACAACACATTTCTTAACCTCTGCCTGCTTCGCCTGTTGAACAGCCTCCGGATTGGCAGGCCTTCATGCTTTTCTGGCCATGCGTCAGGGCCCAATGCCTGCTAAGACCCCTATACCTTCTACTCCAAAAGGGCCTGCTCAGGACGTCTCCTCAGGAAAAGCGGATTCATCAGATAATTAATCCCTTATCTACTCTTCACAGATTGCTTCTCCTCTGGGATATGCTTCATCAGAGGGGGGAGTTAAACGGCACTGACTCCTCCGGTGAGGATCTCGCCTTCGGTGAGACCCTCAACAAAATGCAAACCTTTTTCAAATAGGACAGCAGTCAATTCAGTGACACCCAAAAGAGATACTATGATCTTTTACAGTTGGAGTCTCCCAGCTCTACTGCTGTGCCCACAGTTCATCCTTCTTTTCGGGGCGCTTTCATGGCTGCTTCTAAAAACCCTGACTCTGTCTTCGGCGCCCGAGCGTCCAGATAAATTCTACAAGGTGCCCGACGAAGCAGCCTTCTATAAAGCCCCATCTGCAGTCACCACAGACAAAACCTCCAGGTTACTTCCCTGTACTGCCCTCTGACAGAGAGCAGAATGATGGAACATATGGGGAAGAAAGTTTATACCTCTGCCATACTAGCTGTCAGAGCAATCCACTACCAGACACACATGGCCAAGTATTCCTTGGCTGTCCTGGAAGATGTGGTTAAGCAGTTGGGAAAGCTCCCTGACTCCCCTGATAAAGCCAATATTTCCTCTCTCCTGCACACAAGTGACCAAACACTCCATTAAGTGCAGATACAATGCTGTAGAAACACATGCAAGGGCTGCTGCCTCTGGATCTGTCATCAGGAGGTACTCCTGGTTGATTGCAATCCCTCCTTGTTGTCATCAAAGCCAAGCTCCTAGATGCTCCATTGGACAACAAAACCCTCTTTGGCTCAGCAGCTGCTGACATTGTCACAACACTCCAAACCAAAGGCAAGGAACTTGAGACGTATGTCTCCCCAGTTCCACATTTTCAAAGATATTACCCAGCTAAGATTTCCTTTTTTAGGTCCTCAGCTAAGACTTCCTTTGTCTAGGTCCTCAGCTAAGAAAATCCAAACAAGACATAGAAAGAAACACAGAAAACAGCACACTTCTAGGTCTGTCACCTCTACTCCATCCTCTAAACAGTCCTTTCAGGGAAAGCCTGGTAGCCTGTGACTACCAGGCCTCTCCACCCAGACACCCCCCCTCTATCCATGTGCCTCTCCCTTCCCGCTTGGAAGCAGGTTACCCTGGACTCCTAGGTCCTATCTATTATAAAGCAGGGATACTTCATGGCCTGGGAGACCAGACACACTCCCAAAGGTATCACTCCCCCACCCAGAGACCAGATCCTACTGTTCCCACCAGTCTTGCAGGAACTTCTTGCTCAAGGAACCATTGAGGAGGTCCCCTGTATTGCAAGAGGAAAGGGACTTTATTCAAGAATTATCCTGGTCTCCAGGAAGGAAGGTCCATGAAGACCAATACAGGACCTATCCTGGACGTATCCCACCTCAATACCTTTCTCAGAGTCTCCCCTCCTTCAGGATGCTGTCTTTTCCTACCCTTCTTCCTCTCATTTTGCCTAAGACATTTCTAGTGTCCTTGGACATAAAGGATGCCTACTTGCACATTCCGATCCATCCACTTTTCAAAATACCTCTGCTTTTCAATGGATTCTGCACACTATTAGTACTGTGCTTTACCCTTTGGTCTATGTACGGCCCCAAGAGTATTTACAAAATGTCTGGCTGCAGTCATGGCATTTGCCAGGACAAAGGTAATGCAGTTTTACCCTGTCAAGACAACATCCTTATCTTGGCTACATCAATTTCCATGGCCTTGCAGTATCTGCAGTTCACCACCTCCCTCCTAACAGGTCTGGGATTCACCATAAATAATAAAAAATCCTCCACGATACCTTCAGGATCAGGTGTTCCTAAGATGTCGGATTCTGACAAGGGAAGTGACTACTTGCCTCCCACCAGAGAAGATTGTGACACTCCTCTTTCTTTGAGGAACTCATCCCTCTCAAAACTATTTCAGCCAGTGCAGTTCCTCAGAATCCTAGGATTCACGGAGAACTATCTGGAAACAACATCTTCATCCTCTAGAGTTCATGATCCCCATGCTCCCTTGCCTCCCCATGCTCCCTTGCCTGACCAGGGAACTGAAGTGGTGGATCTCCCAGATTCAGTCAAATCCAGGCCTGCCCCTGCAACACTAAGAAATTGGAGAGAGAGGAATGTTTGGACTCCCTCTCAACAAAAAAAATCACATAAATATCAAGGAAATGAGCCTTGAATACTAGCTTTAAATATTTTCAAGGGTCAGCTTCTACTAGGCACCTTGAAGTGGTACACACAGTACCACTGTGCTGTGGTACATCAACAAATTGGGGGGAACAGGGTCTTGCCTCCTGTGCAGACTAGCACTGCAGGCTTAGGAAATAGCCTTGGAGAAACAAATTCTGCTCCAGGCTGTATGTATCCCCTCCAGACAAATACGATGGTAGATTCTTTAAGCAGCACGATGACCCTGTCTCACAAATGGATGCTGAACAGCGAAATGTTTCTGGACCAGGTCCATCGATGGGGTATTCCTAATGTGGATCTTGACACACACACACACACACTGAACAGACTGCTCCCAACCTTCTGCTGGATACCATACCCAGAGGCTTGGAAGGTGGATGATCTTTCAGTCTCGTGGAAGGAGATGTATGTATATGCATCCCCCCATTCCCTCATTCAGAGTCCTGAAAATTCAGGAGCAGCCTCAGATCTTGCTGGTGACTCCCTACTGACCAAGGCAGCATTGGTTCCCCCTACTGTTTCACCTAGCCAAGGGCAATCGCCACAGGTTACCCCAGAGAATGGACCTGCTCACACAGGACAAGGGAACACACTTACACCCTCTGCTGCCCACACTGAATCTCACTTTGTGGGTGATAGGGTGTTGATTCCCTTTAGATACCTATATACAGAGAATGTGATCCAGGATGATGTCCTTCAAGGATGCATCTGCAGTCCTTACAAATGGGTTGTCCTGTCAGGCAGCCCTTCGGTCGGCCGGATTCCAAAGTCTGGGTCGGGCCTCGGCTGGTGTCGCACTTCACCCGACGTCATTGCGGCATTTATTCGGGTATAAAGACATCAGCCGACGCCATTTTCCTCAGTCTTTCTTGCCGCGTGGCGCCCGAAGCAGAAGCTGTTCGCAAGTGCCGGTTGGTCAGAACCAGAGATTACTACTACCGAATACTTCTACTACTACCGAAGACTTCTAAAAAGCTAAGTACCCCGTTGGGGACTCTTTCTTGCCTCAGCCGATGTCAGAAAAAGTGAATAACTGTTTAACTTGTGGGAAACAAATACCTCATAAAGATTTCCACTCTTACTGTTTGCCTTGCTTAGGCCCAGACCACGACGTAGCAGCTTGTCTAGCCTGTGCTTCTTTCAACCGACGAACGCTTAGACGTCTGTCGGAATTTGCTGAAGAGTTTTTCGGCTCAGATTTTGCTTGCATTATGCCGTCGGATCCTCCGACAGCGCAAATTTCTAAAAAACGCAAGGAAAAGGACCGACCCTCGCGGTCCGCGGTTTCGGCCGAAACCGCGGTTAAGCCAACCGCGAGTGTCTCTGTTTCGGCTGAAACAGAGTCCACGGTTCTTCCTTCGGCCGAAAGCTTGCCTCTTAGAGGCCTCTTCCAGCTTGGCTGAATCTGCTACTGAAATCCCACCTGCTCTTGCAGGTACACAGGATTTATCCGATACTATCCCTTTGGATATTTCTACCCCTGCACGTGGAGCTGCTAGGCCTCCTGCATCCATGTCGATTAAGGCCTTTGCCAGGGCTCAAGCAGCAAAAACTACCAAAACTGTGCCTAAGACCCCCTCTCACAGGCCCAGTTCTAGTTCACAAATGCTTAGTCTAGCAGAGGATCTCATTTCTTTGATCAGGGGATCCCAACTACATTCAGACAGGGCCTCTCACCCACCTCCAGAGAAGAGGACTAGAGTAGAGCCCCCTGAGCCAGTTTCTTCAGATGGCTCCTCTGATGAATCAGATAATTCTAACCCTCCAGAGGCCCCCTTTTCTCCTTATGAGGACTCTGATGCAGAAGAGTCCATTCCTTCTGCCTCTCCGCCTGAGGAATTTTCTTTTGGGGAAACCTTGCATGCTATGAGAGAACAATTTCAATGGCAGGGCCAGGATTTTTCAGACACTAGGAAAAGGCTTAGAACCTTCCTGCATTTGCCACAGCATAGGCCTTTAGCCATTCCTCCAGTACTTACTGTTGTGGATGATGCTTTTAATGATGCTTGTACTGCTCCTGATTCTCTTCCTCCTGCCCCTGCTAAGCCCGATAGGTACTACAGGGTCCCGGACACATTAACATTTGTATAAGGCTCCTTTTGCAGATCCCGAAACTATCTCCCAGGGACCTAAGGCTGTAGCAGCTACCTCTGCCAAAAAAACCCTCCCCTCTGAAAGGGAATCCAGGTCCTTAGAGAGATGGGGTAAACAAGTTTACACTTCTGCTACTCTTTCAGCTAGGGCCTTGAACTGTCAATTCCATATGATCCAGTATCAAGAATTTGTTAGACCAGTTAACTAAAAAGCTGTCCTCAGATGAGCCATTAGACAAAAAATCTGTTCAGGAAATGGTACATAACATTCAGCAGGTCAGTAATCATTCCTTAAAATGCGGCTATGATGCACTGGAAGCTTCCTTTAGATCAGCCATGACTGGCACAGTGATCAGAAGACATGCATGGTTGAAAGAACAGGCCTTACCAGATCATGTCAAATCAAAGCTACTAGATGCTCCCATGGACAAGATCAATTTGTTTGGCTCTCCTGCACAACAGGTGCTGAAGAAGATGGAAGAGAAGGCAAAATCTGTCCAGACAGTGAAAGATTTCTTACAGGTCCAACCTCCAAGGTTTAGCAGGAATTGGCCCTCCAAAAATTGGTCCTTTCCAGACACCTCCAGAGCTCAGAGAGGCAGGAATAGGCGCTCAAGAGGCAGAGATCAATCCAGAGGTGCCTACAGGGGACGTCAGTGGCAGGCTAACAACCAGCGAGGTACAGCCACAGATGCAGCCACCACCACCACTACTACAGGACAATCACAGTGACTTGGCTCTGGCACCGCCTACCAGGGAACAACTAGAAGCACCCTTAGGCGGGAAGCTAGCCTTATTTTCAATAAACTGGCATTACATCACAGGAGATGGATTTTGCAGACAATAGACCAAGGTTACAGGTTTCACTTCCATACTCTACCAAGGAAGAGAGGAATGCCAAACCTACCTCCAAATCAAAAGGCAGAAGCTCTAAAACAAATAACTCACTTACTAAGCATGAGAGCTGTAGAAAAGGTACCACCTATGGAGCAAGGACAGGGATTTTACTCCAGACTCTTCCTGGTACCAAGAAAAGAAAACCAATGGAGACCTATTCTCGACCTGTCCGCTTTAAACACATTCCTCATTGTTCCAAAATTCAAAATGCTGACACTACAGCAGCTTCTTCCCATGCTGGGCAAGGAGTCTTGGCTGGTAACTCTAGATCTCAAGGAGGCATACCTGCACGTCCCCATATGACCAAATTGCAGAAGATACCTCAGATTTCTTGCAGGATCAGAGCATTATCAATTCTCAGCATTGCCCTTTGGCTCATCTACTGCGCCCAGAGTATTCATGAAATGCCTGGCATCAGTAATTGCTCATTGCAGGCTTCAGGGAATTCAAATTTACCCTTACCTGGACGACTGCCTGTTACAAGCGGACAACAAAAACAAACTGAGGACTTGAAAAGGGTCATTTATCTACTGCAAGCCCTGGGATACACAGTCAATATAAAAAAGTCAAGGCTGATACCATCCCAAAGGATAATCTTTTTGGGTGCAGAACTGGACACATCAAGACAAATGGCATTCCTAACAGTAGAAAAACAGGAGCAACTCCCTCTCTACTTCTTGGCATTGACAAAGCAGAACCAGCTAACAGCAAGAAAAGTCCTGCAAGCCTTGGGTTACATGGCATCCTGCATAATATTGGTTCCACATGCCAGGCTGCATATGAGAAAGTTACAGTGGTACCTAAGGAATTTATGGTCTCCACAAGCACAGCCTAGAAACCCAAATTCCAATAATCCCATGCTTGAAACAAGAATTCCAATGGTGGGCTCAGGCCTGTCAATCAAACAAAGGACTGCCCTTCCACAGCACTCAACCAAGCCAGACAATCACAACGGACGCCTCAGACCTCGGTTGGGGGGCGCACATGCTGGACAAGTGCATACAAGGCTTATGGACTCAAGACCAGCTGCACCTACACATAAATCAAAAGGAAATGCTGGCAGTAAAACTGGCAATTCAGACATTCAGACCATTTCTTCAACAAGGCCTACTGTTGATAAGGACAGACAACACCACAGTTATGTGGTACATCAACAAGCAGGGAGGCACACATTCGTACCCTCTATGCCGGATGGCAATGGACCTCTGGAATGTGGCCCTGAGCTTCAACATCCAGTTACAAGCAATTTTTGTGCCAGGAAAAGAAAACATTCTAGCAGACATACTAAGCAGAACTGCCACGGATGCCCACGAATGGATGCTGCATCTGGACATCTTCAAAACCATTACAAGACAGTGGGGGCTACCAGAAATAGACTCATTTGCATCCCCACGCAATCACCAACAGCAGAAATTCTGCACAAGGACGTACCACCCACTTGCTTAGAAAGTGGACTCCCTATCTTTCAGTTGGAAAAAACTGACAGCATATGCATTCCCACCACTTCCTTTGATGCACAAGGTGCTATTGAAAATCAGAGGACCGTCCAAGGATCATCCTGATAGCTCCAGACTGGCCAAGGCAGCATTGGTACCCATTACTGAGGAGCATGTCTCGGGAACAAATATGGACTCTACCTCTAGTTCCCTTACTGTTAACACAGAACAACTACAACACCCTGCATCCAAACCTGAAAACACTGCAGCTGACTGCCTGGAACATTGCATAAGACCAAATAACCCAAATTTATCCCAAAGGGTTAAAAACATTATCTTGGAGGCTCGCAGACCCTCAACAAGAAAAAATTATTCAGCAAAATGGAAAAGATATCTCATTTGGAGTACTGCAAAAGGAGAGAATGTGTCACTGGTAAACATAGCTAACATCCTGGAATACTTGGCAGAGCTCTTCCACAACGGCCTGTCCTATCCTTCCATTAAGATTCATGCATCAGCTATCTCAGCAGAATACAACTTGGATCCTCCACTCTTCTCACATCCTCTGCTCAGGCAGTTTCTGAGAGGAATTAAAAATGTAAAACCACCTAGGAAGCCACCATTGCCAGCATGGGACTTTAACTTCGTGTTAGAAAAGTTGACACTCCCTCCTTTCGAGCCAGCAGCAACAGCAGAATTACAGTACTTATCATGGAAAACTGCTTTCCTGCTTGCAATCACTTCAGCAAGAAGGGTATCTGAGCTACAGGCATTAATGGCAGTACAACCCTTCCTGATCTTCCATCAAGATAGAGTATCCATGAGAACTAATCCTACTTTTATGCCAAAGGTGGTCTCCAGAGTATCTTTAAATCAAGCTATCCACCTACCTACATTCTTCCCCAACCCACAGAACAGGGGAGAAAGACTGTTGCATACCTTGGATGTGCAATTACGTTACTACCTGGACAGGACCAAGAGCAATAGAAAGATTGACCAGCTACTGGTAGCATATGTGACAGGAATGGAAGGAAAAGCAATTTCAAAACAGACAGTCTCTAAATGGATAGGAAATTGCATTAGATTTTGTTACTCCTACCATGGGAAGAAAACTCCAGAAAACATCAAGCCTCACTCTACAAGGGCTACAGCCACTACCACAGCTTTCTTACGAGGAGTGGCTACCAAAGACATTTTAGAGGCTGCTACTTGGAGCTCCGTGCATACATTTGCCAAGCATTATAATTTACCTTTATACTCCAGATCCCGAGCAGGTTTTGCCACTGCTGTTTTGCAAGGGATCTTAACTACACCATAAACTAATTTCTCCTCCTCCCCCAGTTGGGCTATGGTATTCTACCCATTTGTAAGGACTGCAGATGCATCCTTGAAGGGCATAGTACAGTTTTGTACCTACCATAAATGTAGATGTCCGATAGGAATGCATCTGCAGTCAGGATTACCCACCCTCCTTCCCTCTGTGGTACTCCTAGGGTATTTGCCCATCTTGTAGCTAGCTGGGGGAATCTATTATGGTGTATTTGTTTGTATATATGTACATACATGCTTATTTTTTGGTTTGCTCTCTACTATTTGGAACCATTTGCATTTATCCAAATTTAGCCTTCTTAGAGGGCTCCTGGCATCTGGGGCAAGAAACACTGAGGAAAATGGCGTCGGCTGATGCCTTTATACCCGAATAACTGCCGCAATGACGTCGGGTGAAGTGCGACACCAGCCGAGGCCAGACCCAGACTTTGGAATCCGGCCGACCGAAGGGCTGCCTGACGACAGGACAACCCATTTGTAAGGACTGCAGATGCATTCCTATCGGACATCTACATTTATGGTAGGTACAAAACTGTACTTCATGTTTCACTATTGCAGTCATCGCACTTGGGTTATCTGCCTGCAGTTAGCCCTCAGTCGGCCCGAATACCAGAGTCTTGGGATTTCTGCGTCAGGTGCTGTCACCTCTTCCATGACATTAGGGATGTAAAACATGCAGCCAACGCCATTACATCAGCTTTTCTTGCAGTGTGGGAGCCCGAAGCAGAAGCAGTTTGCAAGTGCCGGTCAGCCGCTACCTGAAATTTTATTTTATCTAGTTTCAAACCTGAAGTCTTCTAAAGCTGCGTACCCAGTTGCGGATCCATTTTTCTTGCTCTAACCGATGTCAGAAAAAGTTAACAATTGTCTTGCCTCTGGAAAGCAAATACCTCAGAGATTTTCATTCGTACTGCGTCACCTGTTTAGGCCCAGGCCACGACATTCATCGCTGTCGGTTTTGTACTTACACCCAAACTATTCATCGGGCTATCTTTGTCATTAAATTCTTTCGCTCTCATTCTCCGTATTCCAAAATGGCTTTAAGCCATCCAACTACCGATCTTCTGAAAAAACGTAAGAATAAAGACAGACCGCATAGGTCCACAACTGCCGACAAAGCTTCCATTAAGCTAGTTGCCAGTCCGCTGGTACTCTGGTGCTTTTGTAGCCCCTGATACCTGCTTCTACAGATTTGCAGGCCTAAACTGAGACCAATTCAGATTCCAGTATGCCGTGAGATGCTTTTTCGACTATGGAACCTGTGGATGTCTCTACCTTGGGTGTGTCCAGAGCCACTGTGCAGGCACCGGCTTCTAAGGGTGTATTCAGACCTTCCAATGTTCGTATTAAACAGACTACTTCGTTTTTCAATAAAATTACCAAATTTCTCAGGCCCAGAGTTCGCACTACACCTAGGAAATCGACTACCAAAGTGCATTCTCAGGCTCCCATGCCACAGAAACAATTGCTTAGAATGGCTGAAACCTTATTACTTTAATCAGGGGAAGCCAGCCTTCCCCCTCTAAAAGGCAAAGAATTGGTTTTCCTTCTGATTCTATAGATCATGAGTTTGACTCTGACCCCTCTTATTACCAGGACATGCCCTTATTCTACCTATGAGGATTCAGATGCAGAGGATTTCATTCCCTCTGCCTCACCCCAGAGTACTTTTCTTTCGGTGAAACCCTGCATACCCTAAGAGAGCATTTCCGCTGGGATTGCCAGGATTACCCTCAGTCCAAAAGCGACTCTAAATTTTTAGATTTACCTCAGCACAGGCCTCTAGCTGTACCCCCTGTCCTGGATATTGTAGATGTCTTCATGGAATCAAGTCCTTACCCCCTGATACTTTACCTCCAGCTCCAAGAAAGCTTGACAGGTACTACAGAGTACCTGACTCACAAATTTATCTCCAAAAATCCTACTGCATAAACAGAGACCATTTCCCAAGGATCTAAAGGTATTAAGGCTATTACAGCCAAAAATCCTACCCCTTTGGACAGGGATTCTAGGGCTGTAGACATATGGGGTAAGAAGGTATATACCTCTGTCACTCTTGCCATCAGGGCTTTAAATTGCCAGTTTCACATGTTGAAGTACCAGCAGCATGTTATGGATCTAAATTCCTGATTGTGCAGAAAATAGATTTACAAGAGTTGATGCATTCTGCAAACCAAGTTGGTAAACATCACAGTCAAATGGAGGAAAGTACAAAATGTGACATTGGTTTCTTTGTGGTGCTGGATTTACTTGTCGCTTTTTGGATTATTAAAGTGAAGAAAAAAGAAAGACTTGGGCCTTTTTACCTCCACTGGTGCTTTTGTATTGGTAAGTTGGTAAACATACTTTGCAGTGTGGTTTCGATGCCTTAGAAGCATCTTGCAGGGCTGCTGTCACTGGGTCTGTTCTGAGAAGGCATGCTTGGCTGAAAGAACAAATCTTGCCAGACAATGTCAAAGTAAAATTAAACCAAGAATGTTTGGCACAAAAGCAGAAGTTCTTAAAAAGATGGAGGAAAAAGATAAATCTATGCAAACTGTTAAAGATTTCTTACAGGTACAGCCACCTAGATTCAGTAGGCATTGGCCTTCAAAAAACTAGTCCTTTCCAGTTCCTCCTAGGCCTTCTCAGTTCAAACCCAGGGGCAGCAGACCACCAAGACTACAGTCTCAGGGTATGCACAGATCTAAACAGTGGAGTGCTCCCTCAAAAACAGGGAGTGGTAAGCCACCCTCTTATGCAAAAAGTTCACAATGACTTGTCCTTCATCCTTCCCAGCCATGCCCAAGTACTTGCACCCCTAGGAGGAAACCTCGCCCTGCATGCAAAAAACTGGGAATACATTACCCAGGACTGATGGGTCTTAAACATTGTATCCCAGGGATGCAGATTCTACTTCCACTCACTGCCAACCCCAAGCGGATTGCCAGACCTTCCTCCGTACCAGTGGGCAGAGGCCCAAAAGCAAGTACTTTCTCTTCTCAGTATCAGGGCTATTCAACCTGTACAGACAGAGCAAAGGAGACAGGGTTTCTACTCCAGACTTTTTCTGGTGCCCAGAAACAAAAACTCTTGGTGCCTTATCCTGGATCTGTCAATTCTCAACACCTTTCTGGTGGTACCAAAATTCAAGATGCTTACTGTCCAACAGCTGCTTCCTATGCTAGCCAAGGACTCCTGGCTGGTCACCCTAGACTTAAAAGAAGCTTATCTGCACATCCCCATAAGGGAATCTTGCAGGAAATATCTTCATTTCAGGGCAGGCTCTATGCACTATCGGTTCTCTGCACTTCCCTTTGGCTTATCTACTGTGCCCATGGTATTCACAAAGTGCCTGGCTCCAGCCATTGCATACTGCAGGCAGAGAAACATTCAAATTTACCTATACTTAGACTATTGCCTGATTCAGGCGGATAGTCAGGAATTGCTACTTCAGCATCTGACATTTGTAAAGAGACTCCTAACTTCTCTGGGGTATGCCATCAATGAAAGTAAGTCGCATCTGATACCCAGCCAAAAAATTGTATTCCTGGGAGCAAGCTTGAACACAACTTCCCAGATGGCATTCCTCACTCCAGAAAAGCAGGTTTATTTGACAAATTACTTCAAACTACTGGCCACCCAAACCCAGCTATCTGCAAGACAAATACTGCAAGCCCTAGGGTTCATGGCCTCATGCATTCTCCTAATTCCATATGCAAGACTGCATATGAGGAAACTTCAATGGTACTTAAGTCTCTGGTGTCAACATTCTCAGGACCTGGAAACAGTGATTCCCATCATTCCTTGCCTAAGGACAGAGTTCTTTTGGTGGGCAAAGGCCTGCAACCACAACAAGGGACTCACTTTTACTCACCCCCCCCCCCCCCCCGCCGCCCAAACCCTGACAACAGACTCATCAGACTATGCATGGGGTCTCATATGGCAAGCAGATGCTGTCAAGGCAAATGGAGCCCAGGACAAAAGCATCTGCATATCAGTCAAAAAGAAATGTTAGCTGTACAAAATGCACTGACAGCCTTCAAATACCTTATCCTTCCAGGACAACTCTTGATAAAGACACACCACCACAGTCATGTGGTACATAAACAAGCAGGGGAAGGGGGACTCATTCCTGTCAACTCTGCAGGTTAGCCATGGCTCTGTGGAACACTGCCTTGAGCAACCGTGTGCACCTGCAAGCTCAATTTCTGCCAGGCAAACAAAATTCACTGGCAGACTACTTAAGCAGAAATCTAATGAACCCACACAAGTGGAAACTGGAACCCAACTCATTCAAGCTTCTAATCCACAGGTGGGGTTCACCAGAGGTCGACCTCTTTGCTTCCCCCTCAAAACCATCAATTGAGCAGATATTGCACCAGAACTCCCCACAGCCAAGCACGGAAAGTGGATGCCCTATCCTTTACATGGGAAAACCTTTCAATCTATGCCTTTCCCCTCTGCCCCTCCTCTCGAAAGCACTACTAAAGATGAAACTGGACAGGCCAAGGACAATCCTTATTGCACCTGACTGGCCACGCCAGCACTGGTACTCACTTTTCTGGCAAGTGCCACCCTGGCACCTGCATCAGACCCCCTCTCTGCTGTCCCAGCAGGAGGGCCAGATTTTACATCCTCAGCTGCAAATTGAACCTAGCAGCCTGGCTTATTCCCTGAATACGTCACCAGCAACCCTCAGACAGGTGCTGGATGTCATACTTGAGGCAAGGAGGCCTAGTACTAGGAAATCCTATTCAGAAAAGTGGAAAACATACTGTTCTGGAACCAGTCGCAGGAAAGGACACAGTAGGGCCCATCTTACCTCAAGTCCTAGATTATCTAGCAGAGCTGCTCCACAAAGGCCTATCCTCATCAATTAAGATTCATGCCTCTGCCATCTCAGCTCATTACAATACTGAGCCTCCCCTCTTCTCTCACCCTCTGGTCAAACAGTTCCTGAGAGGAGCTAACAATTTAAGACCCCCCCCCCCCACACTCCTGCCTGGGACCTTAACTTTGTACTAGAGAAGCTCACGCTTCTCCCTTTGAGCCTGCTGCTACAGCAGAGTTAAAATCCCTCTCTTGGAAAACAGCCTTACTTCTAGCCATCACTTCAGCAAGAGTGAGTGAGTTTACAGGCAGCTATGGCTGTGGAACTCTTAATTATCTTCAATGCGGGCAAGGTTTCCCTCAGGCCTAACCAGTCATTTATGCCCAAGATGGTATCCAATGTGGCTTTAAACCAATCTGTCCATTTACCAACCTTTTTTCCTAATTCTCAGAATAAAGGGGAAGGGATCTTGCACTCCTTGGACGTGCACAGACAGCTTAGGTTCTACTTTGACCGGACTAAACCTTTCAGAAAATCTGACCAGTTGCTAGTCTGCTTTGATACAGGGGCAGAGGGCAAGGCCTTTTCAAAGCAAGCTATCTCCAAATGGATAGCGCACTGCATCCATTTCTGCTACAAGCACCATGGAAAACCTACCCCACAGGGGATCAGAACCCATTTCACTAGAGCTACCTCAACCTCTACAGCATTTCTCAGGGGGGTCCCTACCAGGGACATCCTGGAAGCTACAACTTGAAGCTCAGTACACACATTCACCAGGCATTACCACTTAACTATCTTTTCTAAATCCAGAGCTGGATTTGCTACAGCAGTCTTAACAATGCCTGCTAGCTAGCCCTAACACTTTTTGACCGCCTCCACCCTTCCTCAGCTTTGGGAATCCACCCAAGTGTGATGACTGCAACAGTGAAACACGAAGAACATAGTACAGTTGTGTGCACTCTACATAAATGTAGATGTTCCAGTGTATTCACTGTTGCAGTCCTGATGTCCTTCAAGAATGCAACTGTAGTCCTTACATATGGGTTGTCCTGCCTCAGGCAGCCCTCGGTCGGCCGGATTCCAAAGTCTGGGTCCGACGTCGGCTGATGTCACCTCCTCCCCGACGTCAGAGCGGCTGGGGTATAAAAGCCATCTTCCTCAGTCTTTCTTGCCGCGCGGTGCCCGAAGCAGAAGCAGTTCAAGTGCCGGTCGGTCAGCTGCTGTGTTTTACATATCCGAAGTCATTAAAAAGCTAAGTACCCCATTGGGGATCTTTTTCTTGCCTCAGCCGATGTCAGAAAAACCTGAAAAAGTTAATAACTGTTTGTCTTGTGGTAAACAAATACCTCATAAGGACTTCCATTCTTACTGCCTCCCCTGCCTTGGCCCAGACCACGACGTCTCGGCCTGTGCTGCCTGTGCTTGCTTCAATAAGCGCACACTCAGGCGCCGGGCAGAGTTTGCTGAAGACTTTTTTGGCGATAAATACTCTACCATGCCGTTGGAACAACCGACACCTCATATGTCCAAAAAACGGAAGGACCGGGACCGACATTCTCGGCCCGTGACTTCCACCGACACCACGCCAAAAACATCCGCAAGTGCATCGGTCTCTTCTGGGGACAAATGGATTCTGGACATAATAGACCAAGGCTACAGGTTCCACTTCCATACATTACCAACAAGACAAGGCATGCCAAACTTGCCACAAAATCAAAGGGCAGAGGCTCTCGAACAAATTTCAAAGCTGAGACAACAAAGCAATAGAAAAGGTTCCTCCTCAGGAACAAGGCCAGGGATTTTACTCAAGACTGTTCCTTGTTCCAAGAAAAGAAAAGCAATGGAGACCTATACTGGACTTGTCCGCTCTAAACTCTTTTCTCATTGTACCAAAATTCAAAATGCTGACGCTACAGCAACTCCTTCCCATGCTGGGCAAGAGGTCTTGGCTGGTTACTCTGGACCTCAAGGAGGCATACCTGCATGTCCCAATCGGACACAGTTGCAGAAGATACCTCAGATTTCTTGCAGGGTCAGAGCATTATCAATTCTCAGCATTGCCTTTTGGCTTATCTACTGCGCCCAGAGTATTCACGAAATGCCTGGCATCAGTAATTGCACACTGCAGACTCCAGGGGATACAAATATACCCTTACCTGGACGACTGCCTTATACAAGCGGACAGCAAGCAAGCCTTGGCAAAAAATTTGAATTGTCATTCACTTACTACAGGTTTTGGGATACGCAGTCAACTTACAAAAATCAAGATTACTGCCATCCCAGCAAATAACTTTTCTAGGAGCCAAACTAGACACAGAATCACAAATGGCTTACCTCACAGAAGAGAAGCAAGAACAATTACCACATTACTTCAAAAGCCTAGCAAAGCTCACCCAGATGACTGCAAGGGAAATCCTGCAGGCCCTGGGTTTCATGGCATCTTGCATACTACTGATTCCACTGGCAAGACTACACATGAGAACTACAATGGTACCTAAAAAGTTTATGGTCTCAGCACAGCCACAACTTAGAAGCAATTATCCCACTCATCCCATGTCTACAAAGGGAATTTTTGTGGTGGGCCCAAGCAAGCCAGTTAAACAAAGGTATGCCTTTCAGCAAGCCTCAAACAAGCCAAACCATTACAACAGACACCTCAGACCATGGATGGGGGGCGCACATGGAGGGCAGATGTATTCAAGGGCAATGGACTCCCCAGGAAGTACATCTGCACATCAATCAAAAAGAGATGTTAGCAGTAATGCATGCAATCGAGGCCTTCGGAAAATATCTTCAGCAAGGTCATCTACTAATAGACAGACAACACCACTGTTATGTGGTACATAAACAAGCAGGGAGGTACTCATTCTTACCCCCTTTGCAGACTAACAATGACTCTTTGGGGAAAAAACCCTGAAACTGAACATATAGCTACAATCCCAGTTTGTTCCGGGCAGGGACAATGTTCTAGCGGACAGTGTAAGCAGAAACATCCTGGATCCACACGAATGGATGTTGCATCCAGACATTTTTGCACAAATAACTTCTGCATGGGGAGGCGGACGACCTCTTTGCCTCCCACCTCAATCATCATCTGAAAAGGTTCTGCTCGAGGTCACACCATCCACAAGCCTGGAAGACAGATGCTCTCTCATTCAGCTGGAACTCTCTAACAATCTATGCATTCCCACCTCTACCATTGATGACCAAGGTGTTACTGAAGATCAAAGCAGAGCAACCGAAAGGCATCTTAATAGCTCCAGATTGGCCAAGACAACACTGGTATCCATTACTAAGGAGCATAACTTGCACCAAACCGTGGACCCTGCCTCTATGGTCTCCACTCTTGACTCAGCACAATTACAGGACGGTTCATCCCAACCTGCAAACTCTGCAGCTGACAGCTTGGAGGGTCCCATGATTTCTCCCCATATCTCTCTCTCCAAGGAAGTTCAACAGATATTAGAAGCGCGCAGACCTTCCACCAGAAAAGCTTATTCAGCCAAATGGAAGAGATTCAGCATCTGGAATACCAACAAGGGACAGGATGCATCAGTGATGAACATCCCACAGATATTGGAATACTTGGCAGACATGCTGCATAATGGACTTTCCTATTCTTCCATAAAAATACACGCTTCAGCAATTTCAGCAAGATACAACACTGTTCCACCTGTGTTCTCACATCCTTTGCTAAGATAATTTCTAAGAGGGGTAAAGAATATCAAGCCTCCCAGAAAACCACCAGTGCCTGCATGGGACTTCAATTTCGTGTTGGAAAAATGAACTCTTCCTCCCTTTGAACCAGCAGCATCTGCAGAATTTCAATTTCTTTCCTGGAAAACAGTTTTCCTATTGGCGATAACCTCGGCAAGAAGAGTTTCGGAGATACAGATCCTCATGGCAGTACCTCCATTCCTCATTTTTCATCAGGACAGGGTTTCTTTGAACCAATCCTTTTATGCCAAAAGTGATATCCAGGGTGTCTCTAAATCAAGCAATTCACCTGCCTACTTTCTTCCCCAAACCTCAAAATAAAGGGGAAAAGCTGCTGCACACTAGTGACATTCACAGACAACTACGCTACTACTTGGACAGAACAAAGGCCAACAAAGTCTGACCAACTATTTGTAGCTTATGCTCCTGGAGTGCAAGGAAAAGCAATTTCCAAACAAACAATTTCAAAATGAATTGGACATTGCATCAGATTCTGTTATTCTTTCCATGGAAAGGGTGTGCCAGCCAATGTCAGACCACACTCCACCAGAGCCACAGCCACCTCCACAGCCTTCCTAAGAGGGGTGGCTACAAAGGACATTCTAGAAGCTGCTACATGGAGCTCCGTGCATACATTTTCCAAGCACTACAACCTCCCTTTATATTCCAGATCCCGAGCAGGCTTTGCTTCGGCAGTCCTGCAGGGCATTTTAGCTACACCATCCTTCTTAGAGCCTACCACCCCCAGCTTGGCTATGGTATTCAACCCATATGTAAGGACTGCAGTTGCATTCTTGAAGGACATAGTACAGTTTTGTACCTACCATAAATGTAGATGTCCGATAGATATGCAACTGCAGTCCGGTTTTCCCTCCCTCCTACCCCTCTGTGTATTGGGTCCACTTTCCTCCTTTTATACTTAGCTGGGGATATCTGTTATGGTGTATCTGTTTATTGCTATTGTGTATGTCTGGAATTTTTTATCCAGTTCTAATTTTAGCCTTCCTTGGAGGGCACCTGGCATCTGGGGCAAGAAACACTGAGGAAGATGGCGTCTGCTGATGCTTTTATACCCCAGCCGCTCTGACGTCGGGGAGGAGGCGACATGAGCCGACGTCGGACCCAGACTTTGGAATCCGGCCGACCGAGGGCTGCCTGAGGCAGGACAACCCATATGTAAGGACTGCAGTTGCATATCTATCGGACATCTACATTTATGGTAGGTACAAAACTGTACTTTTACCCTCCCTCCAGCCCCCTGATTTTTCTATACTTTCTATCTATCCTCTTTTTTTGGCCATGTCTTATCACAGTAGTATTTACTTTTTACTGGAGGTGTTCCACACCATGTAATTGCTTCCTATTTTGGGGCTCCTGACATCTGGGGCAAGAAAAACTGATGTAATTGCTTCGGCTGCATGTTTTATACCCCTGATGACCTGACGTCATGGAAGAGGCAACAGCATCCGACTAAGAAATCCCAAGACACTGGTATTTGGGCCGACTGAGGACTACCTGCAGGCAGATAACGCAAGTGTGATGACTGCAACAGTGAACACACTCTAACATCTACTTTTATTGTAAGTGTACACAACTGTACTTTCTGCAGGAGGGCAGAAAACCAACTACTAGAAAATCTTACCTTTCAAAGTGGAAGAGATTTTCCTTATGGTGTCAGAAAAACGGCTTACAAACACTAACTGCGGAGCCCCAAGTGGTCTTGTCCTACCTGTGTGACCTTATGAAGTCAGGACGATCATACTCCTCCATTAAAATTCGCCTATCTGCCATCTCAGCTTGCCTGCCCTTGGCACCACCTTTAACATCTAGATTAGATGACAAACTCTTCCTAAGAGGAGCACTACATCTCAGGCTCCCAAAGAAGCCCATTCTGCCTCCCCTTTGGGACCCAACCTCTATCCTAGAAAAATTGACTCTACCACTCTTTGAACCAGCCAAAGACTGCACCCTCCAACATTGCACTTGGATGACTATACTCTTGGTGGCAATCACCTCTGCCAGAAGGGTCTCTGAACTCCAGGCCCTTATGGCAACCCCCCATTCACTGTCTTCCTCAAAGACTGGGTATGCTTGTGGACAAGCCCTACAGTCGTGCCCGAAGTGGTCAACTGCATGTCCTTAAATCAGACTATTAATCTGCCAACCTTTTTCCCCTCTCCGCAGAACCAAGTAGAGAGGATACTCCATTCCCTAGAAGTATACAGACAGTTCAGATATTTGGCCAAAACCTTCCGAAAATCTGACAGTCTCCATGTCCTATCACCCAAGAGACCCGAGTCAAACTGTTTCTAAGCAAACAATTTCCTCTTTGATATCCAAGTCCATTTCCATTTGCTACGCCAACCATGGTAGGTCACTCCCAGCCCCTGTAAGGGCACACTCAACCAGGGCAGTGTCTTCCTCAGGGGCATTCCTTAAAGGGTTGGACAAGGCTATCCTAGACGCAGCAACCTGGTATTCATTTCACATGTTCACTGTACACTACAAACTGGATATGGTCTCTAGTGGAAAGTGCTTCTGGTCCACCAACCCTTCTTAGGACAGGAGCTTTTGCACCCTCACTGATTCATGAATACAGCATATTAATAGAAGGACATAGAATTGTTGTGTAAGAATTTAGCATAACCTTAGATGTTTTTTTCTTCTGTATGCTGCTGTATAGTATCCCCCCTGACACTTGCCTGATTCCTGGAGTACCCACTCTAGTCACTGTTTCCGGTGGCATTCAGTTCTGAGGAGGTGCGTGCTGACGTCCGCTTTATACCAGATGTATGTCTGTGACAGACGTCCGAAAGAGAGGTGAGGTACATCATGCACACCCTAGTAGTAGCATTTAACTTTTGTACAACAGCCAGATGTATGAGAGTTCACCAGATGCAAGCTCCCCGATATCATGAATACAGCAGCATATAGAAACCTTCATATAAGGTTATGGTAAGATGTTCGTGTTTCACTGTTGCAGTCATTACAGTTGGGTGTTATCATGAATACAGCAGCATATAGAAAAGTACATATAAGGTTATGGTAAGATGTTCGTGTTTCACTGTTGCAGTCATTACAGTTGGGTTATCCTGCCGGCAGGCTACCCACAGTCGGCCTGAATTCCAAAGTCCTGGTCCGGCGTCGGTTGCTGTCACCTCCTCCCTGACGTCAGTGCACCAGGGGTATAAAAGATGCAGCCGACGCCATTTTCTTCAGTCTTTCTTGCCGCGCAGTGCCCGAAGCAAAAGCAGTTTGCAAGTGCCGGTTGGCCGACTCCTGAGACTTTCAAGTTTGAATTTCAGATCCGAAGTCTTCATTAAAGCTAAGTACCCCATTGGGGAAACTTTTTTTCTTGCTCCAGACCGATGTCAGAAAAAGGTAATTGTATTTCTTGTGGGAAGCAAATACCTCAAGGATTTTCATTCTTACTGTATTCCTTGCCTAGGCCCTGACCACGACGGTGCTAGTTATCGGTTTTGTGCTAGATTTAACCAACGCACTATTAAGTGTTGGTACAATTTTGCATTTCATTATTTTGGCAGAAGATTTAATTATATAATGCCATCGGAACAGCCGAATACCAGAATTTATAAAAAGCGCAAAGAAAAGGACAGGCATCAGAGATCCAAAACTGACGAGGCTTCAGCTAGGCCAGTCGCTGGTTCTCAGTGAGGCGCTTTCGTACCCCCTGACGCCCGCTACCTCAGAGCCACAGGCCCTTCAGACTCCCACGTCGAGCCGGCGAGGCCGCTGGAAACTGAAGGTATTGGACCCTCGGAAACTATTCCCTCAGATGGGTCTGGAGCCGCTGAGCAGGCATTGGCTTCTGAGGGTGTTTTCAGGCCTACACCGTTATATGTAAAAACTTCAGCTTCAAAGGCAAAGACTAAAGCACCTCTAAAGACAAAGAAACAAGTACAACATTCACCAGGACAGGCCTCCATGCCCAAAAAACAGATGCTTAAAATAGCCGAACACCAAATTACTTTGATCAGGAGTTCCCATCCCCCTCCTGATAAGAGACCTAGGCAAGAGACAGAATATGAATCTTCAGATCAAGTTTCAATTTCCTCTTCCTCTTCTGAACAGGGATACTCTCTTCCTCCTTACGAGGATTCTGATGCTGAAGAGTCTATCCCTTCAGCCTCTCCTCCTGAAGATTATTCCTTTGGGGAGACCCTGCATACTATGAGGGAGCATTTTCATTGGGAAAGCCAAGATTACTCAATCTAAGGAAAAGCTCAGACTTTTTTACTACCACAGCACAGGCCCCTTGCTATTCTTCCTGTTTTAGACATTGTAGATGTCTTTATAGAGTCCAGTCTCACTCCTGACTCTTTACCCACCAGCTCCTGTTAAGCCAGACAGATACTACAGGGTTCCTGATTCACATAAATTTATTTTATAGAAACCCTGCTGCTGACCCAGAAACTATTTCTCAGGGTCCCAAAGGGGTCAGGGTCCCAAAGGGGTCAAGGCGTCCACTGCTAAAAAAAAACCCTATTCCCTCTGATAGGGATTCAAAGGCCCAGGACAGATGGGGGGAAAAGATTTACACTTCCCTTACTTTGGCTGTAAGGGCCTTAAATTGTCAGTTTCATATGCTTAAATATCAGCAATATTTTATGTCACTACTAAAACAGAACATGTTGACAAATTTTGAATGTGCAGAAAAGAAAAAGAAACGCAGGATTTATTGCATGCAGCTGAACAAATGGGAAAGCATACTTTGCAATGTGGTTTTGATTCTCTGGAGGCCGCCTGCAGGGCCGCTGTTATGGGTTCTGTCATTAGGAGGCATGCTTGGCTAAAGGAACAGAATCTGCCTGATCATGTTAAAGCAAAATTATTAGATGCTCCATTACAGCATGATACCTTGTTTGGTGTTAAAGCAGAAGAGCTGTTGAAGAAAATGGAGGACAAAGCTAAATCTATGCAAACAGTCGATTTCTTACAGGTACAACCTCCAAGATTTAGCAGGAACTGGCTTGCAAAGAATTGGTCCTTTCCAGTGTCAGACAGGTCACAAAGAGGCAGATACAGACTGCCCAGAGGCAGATCCCAGCCCCAGGGCTCATACAGGTCTAAACAATGGGGTGCTTCTACCTCCAAGTGGAGAAGATAAATCACAGCCATACAGGAAACTGTCTCAATGACTTTCCCCTGCCAGCACTGAGCACTTATCTTTTGGCAGCCCCTTTAGGGGGAAAACTAGCACTTTTTTCACAGAATTGGCATATGATCACCCAGGACAAATGGGTCCTGAATATAGTTTCTCAAGGCTACAGGTTCCATTTTCACTCCATGCCAAGGGCAAACGGAATGCCAGACCTGCCACACAATCAATGGACAGAAGCTCAAAAACAAGTTTCAGCCCTCATGGACATGAGGGCCATTCAGCAATTGCTACAGCAAGAGCAGGGATTACTCAAGACTCTTCTTGGTGCCCAGAAAGGACAATGCATGGAGACCAATACTGGACCTGTCTATTCTAAACACATTTCTGGATATTCCGAAATTCAAAATGTTGACTCTGCAACAGCTCCTGCCTATGCTGGGCAAGAAGGCATGGCTTGTGACTTTAGACCTAAATGAGGCATACCTGCATGTCCCAGTCAGACATTCATGCAGAAGATACCTCAGATTTATAGCTGGCTTAATGCACTACCAATTCTCTACACTGCCCTATGGCTTATCTACTGCGCCTAGGGTGTGCGCCCAGGGTCTTCACAAAATGCCTGGCACCAGTAATTGCATTTTGCAGACAGAGGAATACAAATTTATCCTTACTTGGATGATTGCCTTATTCAAGCAGAGAACAGACATTCTACTACAGCATCTGGCATTTGTAAAAAGATTACTAACATGTCTAGGGTACACAGTAAACGAAAGAAAATCAAAACTAGTACCCCCACAAGAGATAACATTCCTGGGTGCAAGCTTAAATACAACTACCCAGATGGCTTATCTCATGCCAGACAAAGGCAACTGACTACTTATTTCAAAATGTTGGCAACAAAGACCCAGTTATCTGCACGAAAAATTCTGCAGGCTTTGGTCTTCATGGCATCCTGCATACTGCTAATTCCATATGCAAGACTGCATATGAGGAAACTATAATGGTATCTAAAAAGTGTTTGGACTCAACATTGCCACAGCCTGTAAACAATAATTACCCTCATTCCCTGCCTGCAACAGGAGTTTCGATGGTGGGTAGAGGCCTGTCACCACAACAAGGGACAGCCTTTCACTGCCACAGCCAGGCAGACATTAACAAATGCATCAGATTATGCCTGGGGGCCCATATGGCAGGAAGATGTATTCAGGGCACATGGTCCGCAAGCCAAATGCATCTACATATCAATCAAAAAGAGATACTAGCTGTTCAAAATGCCCTGACAGCCTTCAAGGATCTACTTTGTCCAGGACAACTATTGATAGACAGACAATACCACAGTCGTGTGGTACATAAGCAGGGAAGAACACATTCCTACCCCCTCTGCAGCCTAGTCATGACTTTGTGGAAAATAGCATTGACTTACCGAGTACATCTGCAATCACAATACCTGCCAGGAAGGATAAATTTCTCTGGCAGACGAACTAAGAAACCTAATGGATCCCCACAAGTGGAAATTGGATCCACAAGTGTTCAGAATGATAACAAAATGGGGATGCCCGGACATAGACCTCTTTGCCTCGCCTCACCTGCCAACTGCAGAAGTTCTGCACATGGACTTATCACAAGATAGCATGGAAAGTGGATGCACTATCTTTCAGCTGGAAAAACTTAACAGTATATGCCTTTCCACCACTGCCTCTCCTTCCCAAGGTATTCCTAAAGGTCAGACAAGAGAAGCCAAAAATGATACTGATTGCCCCAGACTGGCCCCGCCAGCACTGGTACCCAATCCTAATGAGCTTGTCCCAATGCCCAGCCTGGGCATTGCCTCAAATTCCTCACTTATTGACTCAACAAGTCAGATCCTGCACAGCCAACTCAGGACCCTAAACCTGGCAGCATGGTGGATAATGTAACCATTCAAAACACGCCTTTGTGTAAAGCAGTGATAGAGGTTATTTTGGAGGCCAGGAGGCCTAGCACCAGAAAAAAATGGAAGATATTCTGTGCTTGGAACCAGACACAAGGAATTTACACAATTGTACCAAATATTCCTCAGATTTTACATTACTTAACTGAGATGCTGGACAAAGGCCTATCCTTTTCCTCAATTAAGATTAATGTCTCTGCCATTTCAGCTCACTAAAATACTGACCCGCCTCTATTCTCTACTAAGGCAGTACCTCAGAGGCCAAAAACATAAGACCCCAAGGAGAGCACCAGTACCTGTATGGGACCTAAATTGTCTTGGAAAAACTCACACTGCCTCCTTTTGAACCAGCTTCTACAGCTGATATAAAATTCTTATCTTGGAAAAACAGCTTTGCTCCCATAACCTCTGCAAGACGAGTCTGAGTTACAGGCACTCATGGCTGTGGAACCCTTTATCATTTTCCATCAGGACAGGGTTTCTCTGAGGACAAACCCGACATTTATAAATTTCTTCCTCCCTCCTGCTAGTGTGTGTGGCGTGTGTGTGTGTGGCGTGTGTGTGTGTGGCGTGTGTGTGTGTGTGGCGTGTGTGTGTGTGTGGCGTGTGTGTGTGTGTGTGTGTGTGTGTGTGTGGCGTGTGTGTGTGTGTGTGTGTGTGTGGCATGTGTGTGTGTGTGTGTGGCATGTGTGTGTGTGTGTGTGTGTGTGTGTGTGGCGTGTGTGTGTGTGGCGTGTGTGTGTGTGTGTGTGTGTGTGGCGTGTGTGTGTGTGTGTGTGTGGCGTGTGTGTGTGTGTGTGGCGTGTGTGTGTGTGTGTGTGTGTGTGTGTGTGTGTGTGGCGTGTGTGTGTGTGTGTGTGTGTGTGTGTGTGTGGCGCGTGTGTGTGTGTGTGGCGCGTGTGTGTGTGTGGCGCGTGTGTGTGTGTGGCGCGTGTGTGTGTGTGGCGCGTGTGTGTGTGTGTGTGTGTGTGTGTGTGTGTGTGTGTGTGTGGCGCGTGTGTGTGTGTGTGTGGCGCGTGTGTGTGTGTGTGGCGTGTGTGTGTGTGTGGCGCGTGTGTGTGTGGCGCGTGTGTGTGGCGCGCGGGCGGCGTGTGTGTGTGTGTGGCGTGCAAGCTCTTCTCCCTTTTTCTTGTAGTAAAGAAAAATGTTTTTCTTAATGGTGAAAGAATTAGAGTTGGCTGTAGTTTTAGTAGTTGTATGTAGTTTGTAGCTGTAGCTCTTACCTGTGCTTTTTAATTCTGCAGATTTCCTTTCCATTCTGCTTCCTGTCAGTTGGATGTTGGCGGGCTTTCACCAAGTTCAACAGGCTGGTTCCCGAGTTTAAGTACTGCACTTCTTGTGGGCACAGAATCCCCAACCAGGATGCCCACTGAGTGCACATATTGCCTGGGAGCCAATCATTTAAAAGCTGAATGTTGCATCTGTGCTGCCTTTAACCCTCTGGCAGACTGACAGAACAAACTTATTCTCAGGGGCCGCCTTCCTTCCAAAGCTGAGGCTCAGACCCTTACCTTGGTGGTGGTTCTCATTCAGTTAAGAAGTCAGAGGTCCCTACCTGCCTCCTTGAGGGACTGTCTCTGCGTTAAGCAGTCAGTCCTCAGCAGTATGCTGCCCATTCGGATCCTACAGTCTCTTTGGATCCGGGGGAGATTATTTTTATTTCCCCTACTCCAACATAGGCACCTACACCTTTTGATCCGAGGTCTTCATACAAGTCTCCTTCCCTGTCCTCCAAGTGCAAGCACTCCCAGCCCCCCCATTCAACTTCTTCCAGGTCCTTGAGAAGCTTGTCAAAGGTGGATATGGACAGGATAGTGAGGAGGTTACTTGAGGCCTGGGTAATTCCCGCTCCATCCCCTGTTGGATCTGTGAGCTACCCGGGTCATTCTATCCAGACCCCTTCTCTGATCCACCCACCCCCAGCTTTGGAGCCTAGAGATTCAGGACTGCCATATGTGTCAGATTCGACACGGAGGATGCTTACTTCCTCGTTACAGTGTATGCCCTTGACTAGTCCTGTTCCAGAATTGGCTGAGCTGAATGAATCTCTAAGCTGTGGAGTCTGGTCTGGGAGACTGGGGATTGGATCCGTCCTTCTTGAAACCATCTCTTCCCTTGGGGGCTTCAGCACTTAATAGCACGGGTCCAGTCCCATCTGGAGGCCCTAGATCTGGTGCAAGTCCTGTCAGTTTGTCTTCGGTAGCTTCGGCTCCAGGTGATCTGGATGGGGCTTTACCTGGTCCTTCAGCCTTTCTGGTAGTGGATAGGGTATTCTCCCGGGTTGATTTGACCGTACAAGTTGCTCAGTTTGTCCCTGTACCTCCATTGGATCCAGGCCTTCCTCTCTCTTGTCTTGTCAGGAGTCTTCCTGTCCCAAAAAGCATCTTCTCTGCTCAGGAGGAGTCCCCCTCTTCTGATACTCCCCAGAATAACCCACTGAGTTTCCTGTGAAGAGGACATGTAAAAGAATGCACGTAGACTCCTGGAGTCCTTAACTGAGGATGCTGACTTTGAGAGAGGATCCTCCTGATCCCCACCTGAGGATATCACCCTTGGATACAATTTGGAAGTTCTGAAACAGAAAGGTGGGTGATCCACCCAACCTCCTTCCTCTGAGGAGTCCGTTCTCTAAAAGGCATTCGGAACAGGCCCATCTACATCTTGGCTGACCCCCCCCCCCCCTGCTGGGATGCCCTAGTGGATTTAATATAGTCGTAGTGTGTGGAAGGAACCAGATGCCAATGAGCCTATACCCAAGTGGCCCAGAAGGTTTGGAGTGCCCTGCACACGGGAAGCACTGGAGTAAGGGCCCTGTGGTTGATGCTATTGTGGTGGAGGCAGCCACCAAGAAAGAGCTGGCAGAGGAGACCAAACAAGGAGTCCAGAGCTTTGAACAGAATTGGGAAGCCCATTTATGTCTTGGCAACTTTTTGCGCTGAGGTCATTAAACTACCTAGCTCATTTCACTTGGCTACAGAGGGACCTGGTCAAAGAACTGGCAGTTTATCTGAGTCCATGCCATGCCTGTGGAGGAATTTAACAAGGTTTCTCCCAAGCTGGCTACTCTCATCTGTTGACAATTTGTTGAGGTTAAATTTTCCCATACCACGGAGGGCACTTCTTGAGCACCCAGTTCAGGACTTTCCCTAAGGAGGCACGCCTTGTGAAGCTGTGTGATTGTGGAGCCCTTTAAGGCATTGTTTGGCAATGCCTCTTACAGTGGCTCCTCCCTTTCTGAGCCTTCAATTAGTCACCCTCGCCTGCAGTGAAAAAGACCGGAACACAACTCTGCTGTTGGAGTCAAGTTTTCTTAATTTTCTTAAGTTTTCTTAGTGTTTCACTGTTGCAGTCATCACATTTAGGTGATCTGCTTTCCAGTAGCCCTCAGTCGGCCTGATTATCAAAGTCTTGGGTCCTGCGTCGGTTGCTGTCTCATTTTCCATGACGTCAGGTTGTCAGGGGTATAAAGCATCCAGCCAATGCCATTACATCAGTTTTTCTTGCCATGCGGTGCCCAAAGCAGAAGCAGTTCACAAGTGCCAGTCAGCCGACTCCTGAAATTTTTGTTTTCGAGTTTCAGAATCAAAGTCTTCAACTAAAGCTAAGTACCTTGTTGGGGAAACTTTTTCTTGCTCTAAACCAAAAGTCATTAATTGTATTTCTTGTGGAAAGCAAATACCTCAAAGATCTTCATTTGTACTGTATTCCTTGCATAGGCCCTGACCACGACGTACCTTGCTGTTGGTTTTGTACATTATTTAAGCACTTAAAAAGCATCCTACAGTCCAGCACTTGCTCAGACCTAATAGCAAGCACTAATATACCCTGACACTTGATTGCCCAGCAGGGTAAGGCTCATTATTCACCCCTCACCAACAAAGTGACTAAGCATCTCACTCTTCTATTCAGGCATGACCAAAGGGCAATTTCAGATATACTCTCCAGTCCAGCTGGTGAACCTGGGTATCCTGAGGCAATGTTACAACTGCCATATGTACACAGACAACCCTCTCCTCCTACCACAAAACATTAACATATGCGAGAGATGCAATTATATAGCTAAATTGGAGGCTAAGCTCTCTCCACCCAAGACTGGAACAGGCAGTCATGAGGAGAAGGTTAGCATTTGCACCACACCTCCAGCCTCACATAGACATACTAAACCAGCACTGGCAAAAAATACACAAAATCATACTCTGAGGCTCTAAATAAAAACCTGCAAAAGCATCACAGACCTCCAAAGCAAACGCCCAAAAAGACCTGCACCTCCCGTCACAAACAAGACAACACATAAAATGCAAAATCAGTGTGCCACACAATCACAGCCCTTAAGGCGAAATAACATACCCAACACACTAGTAATAGGCGACTCTATAGTTGGGCACACTGATGTCCCACTCACTAGGCTGAACAAGGAGAAGATTACTGTTAGCTGCCTATCGGGAGCCAGAATCTGCCACATATAACACAAGCACTCGGGTCTCTCCAGAACAAGTACAAATATGACACTGTCATTGTTCATGTTGGTGTGAATGACCTGAGATGTACCTCCCTGGACTACATGAAGAGAGACATGGAAGAGCTCTCTGATCATGTAGCCCAGGCAGGTATGACCGTGACCCGGAGTAGCATCCTGCCCTCACCAAGAATGATACTGCAGTGTAAAGAAAAAATTATAAATTTTAAAAATTGGCTAAGCTTCTGGTGTCAAAGGGGATCCAGTGATGTTCTTCGTTTTCCATTGCTGCAGTCCTAACTATTGGGTGTAGTCCGCATCCAGTCGGCCCGAATACCAGAGTATAAGGCTGACGTCGGTCAGGGCGCATTAGACTGACGTCAGTACGTCAGGGTACTAATGCGCATGACCGGCGTCATATCCTCAGTCTTTTTTGCCGCGTTGTCCGATGCAGAAGCAGTTTTGCGAGTGCAGGTTGGCGTTCTGAAATATTTCCGAAACCGGAGTTTCAGACCGAATCAGAGTTGGCTAAGTACCCCGTTGGGGAACATTTTGGTTTTTTCTTGCCTCAGTATTTAACCGGATGTCAGAAAAAGTGAATAACTGTATTTCTTGTGGGAAACAGATACCTCATAGGGATTACCATACATTGTGTATACCTTGTTTAGGGCCTGAGCACGACGTTGTTGGTTGCCGCTCTTGTGCTAGGTTTAACAAACGCACTATTAAGAGGAGGTTAGACTGTGCCAGATTAGTGTTTGAGAAGCGTAAGGACAAAACAGCGAAGCCTAGGGTTGATGAACCGGCAGTCCCGGACGTCGGTTCTTTAGGAGGCTCAGTGGAGCCAGAGGTTTTGCCAGGAGTTTCTATGGAGTCTCAGGCAGAAACTTTACTGTTACAGGATGTACCCTCTCAGGAGGCAGGCCAGGCTGAGGGGGCTTCTCAGGTACCCATTCTTCCCTCTCTTCCCAAAATAGTTAGAGCCTCTCCTTCTGTTGCCAAAACTTCTTTTAGAGGAAGGCCAAGTTCAGTTTCAGTAGGGGCTTCTCCTAGCCTTTCGGGTTCTGTACCTAAGAAACATATGCTTAAAATGGCAGAAGATTTGATTACTATGATTAGAGGTTCTATGGGCCCTCCTGATAAGAGGCCTAGGGTGGAACCAGAGTTTGACAGTTTTGAACAGGGTTCAGGGGCTTCTGAGTCTTCTGCGGAAGATTTGCAGGAGTATCCTCATTATTCTGATTCTGATGTGGATGATGCCACTCCTTCGGCTTCTCCTCCTGAGGATTTTTTCATTTTCAGAGACTCTGCATTCCATGAGGGAGCACTTTAAATGGGAAGGCCAGGATTACTCTGATTCCAGGAAGAGGCTTAGGGAATTCTTGTTTTTACCCCAGCATAGGCCCTTAGCTATACCTCCTGTGTTGACTGTGGTGGAAGATGTTTTTGCAGAGGCTTCCCTGAACCCTGATTCCTTGCCTCCTGCTCCTGTTAAACCTGATAGGTACTATAGGGTGCCCGAAGCTCATAAGTATTTGTTTGAGTCCTAGGGCGGACCCAGAAACTGTTTCTCAGGGGCCTAAAGGTGTTAAAGCCTCTGTGGTTAAAAATCCTGTTCCCACTGCCAAAGAGGCAAGGGCATTAGATAGGTGGGGTAAGAAAGTGTATACTTCTTCCACTCTAGCCATGAGAGCATTGAATTGTCAGTTTCACATGCTGAAATATCAAAATTATCTCCTTTCACAATTAAAATCTAAGGTGGATGCTTTGGCGGAAGGTATTGATTGTAAAGAATTGCTGGATTTAGTTTGTGTCTGAACAAGTGGGCAAGCATTCTTTGCAATGTGGTTTTGATGCTGTGCAGGCCTCCTCGAGGGTGGCTGCCACTAGTTCTGTTCTTCGCAGGCATGCCTGGTTGAGGGATCAAAATTTGGCTGAGCATGTTAAGACGAGGATTTTGGATGCTCCTTTACAGTCTGATGTGTTGTTTGGTTCACCTGTGGAAGCAGTTTTAAAGAAAATGGAGGACAAAGCTAAGTCTATGCAAACTGTTAAAGATTTTTGCAGGTACAGCCACCGGGTTTAGTAGAAATTGGCCTGCTAAGGGGTGGACATATCCTGCTTATGATTCCCAGTCTAGGGGTAGGTCTAGATGTGGTAGGGGCAGGGCCCAAGGTTCTTTTAGGCCTAGAACAGGGAGTTGACCTGCTCAGACTTCTGGTGAGGGCAGGGGTCAGTCCTTTCGTAAACAGACCCAATGACCTGCCTTTTCAGCTGCCAGTAGATTCTCGTCTGGCAGCTCCTTTGGAAGGACGACTGTCTCTTTTCAAAGAAAATTGGGATTTAATTACTCTAGACAGATGGGTGTTGGACATCATTCACCACGGTTACAGATTTTATTTCCATACAATGCCCCTTTCACAGGCATGCCAGACGTTCCTCCTCCACAAAGAAAAGAGGCTCACAAGCAAGTTTCTCAGTTACTCCAAATGGGGGCCATTCAGCCAGTCCCTGTATCAGAAAGGGGCCTAGGATTTTATTCTCGCATGTTCCTAGTACCACAGAAGGGGTACACGTGGAGACCAATTCTGGGTTTATCTCTCCTCAACACTTATCTGGACATTCCCAAGTTCAAGATGTTGACGTTACAACAGCTTTTACCCCTGCTGGGCAAAGATCACTGGATGGTAACTTTAGATCTCAAGGAAGCTTACCTTCATGTGCCTATCAGGCTAAGTTACAGGAAGTATCTGCGGTTTCGAGCTGGAGATTCTCATTATCAGTTCTCTGCATTGCCCTTTGGCTTATCTACTGCGCCCAGAGTATTCACAAAGGTTCTGGCTCCAGTGATAGCTTACTTCAGGCTACAAGGACTTCAAATCTATCCTTATTTAGACAACTGCCTGATTCTGGCTCAAGAAAAGGAAGACCTTCTACAGCATCTGGAATATGTTATAGCAGTGCTAAGATGCCTAGGGTATTCTGTGAACGAAATAAAGTCCAGTCTAGTACCCTCTCAAGACATGTGCTTTCTGGGTGTGAGACTGCATACAGCAGCCCAGATGGCCTTTTTAACCCCGGACAAACAAAAGAGTCTATCACTTTACTTCCATCAACTATCTTATCAGTCCGTGCTGACTGCAAAGACAGTCCTTCCAGCATTAGGGTTCATGGCATCTTGTATTCTGGTGCTTCCCAATGCCAAACTGCATATGAGGAAGTTACAATGGTATCTCAAAAATGTATGGACACAGCACTGCCAGGATTTAGACACTGTCATTCAAATAATACCTTGCCTTCAAAGAGAATTTTTGTGGTGGGCTCAGGAATGTCACCTAAACAAGGGACTCTCTGTGACCCAGCCAGAGGCGAGTCAGATTTTACCGACAGATGCCTCGGACATTGCTTGGGGAGCTCATCTAAATGGAAAGTGGATACAAGACAATTGGCCTGCCAGACTACAGCATCTACATATCAACATGAAGGAGATGTTAGCAGTCCAGTTCGCATTACTGGCTTTCAAGGAGTTACTTCTTCCAGGGCAGGTGTTGATTCTAACAGACAACACAACTGTCATGTGGTACTTCAACAAACAAGGGGGAACACATTCTTATCCTCTATGCAGGCAAGCATTGATTTTATGGGAGACTGCCACGCTTGCACCTAACTCTTCAGGCAAGGTTTCTGCCAGGAGCACAGCACTCCTTAGCAGATGTGTTAAGCAGACAAATCATGGATCCCCACAAGTGGAAACTGGATCTTCATGTATTTCAGAAATTGACAGTGTCATGGGGAACTCCAGACATAGCTCTGTTCGCTTCTCCACTAAACCACCAGCTGCCACAGTTTTGCACAAAGGGGTTTCATCACACAGCTTGGAAAGTGGATGCTCTGTCTTTCAGTTGGACGAACCTTCATGTGTATGCCTTTCCACCTCTGCCTCTTCTTCCACAGGTACTGTTAAAGGTCAGACAGGACAGGCCAAGGATGATTTTGATAGCTCCAGATTGGCCTCGCAACACTGGTACCCTCTACTACGGAGTCTGGTAAAGAAGCCTCCATGGCCTTTACCTTTGATTCCACATCTGTTATCCCAGCAGGACGGTTATCTGCTCCATGTCAAGCTTCACTCTCTTCATCTGACAGCCTGGCATATTCTGTGTTGAAACACAGCAGGTCTCAACTTCCTCAACAAGTTTTAAATGTGATTATGGAAGCTAGAAGACCTAGTACAAGGAAAGTGTACGCAGCTAAATGGAAGAGATTTTTATTTTGGAGTAAAGCAAAGAATTTGGAGATTTCTGAGCCTAATTTGAGTATGGCTCTTCAATATCTTACTGAGTTACTGGACAAGGGTCTGTCCTTCTCTTCCATTAAGATTCATGCTGCAGCAATCTCAGCTCACTATGATTGTGACCCACCATTGTTTTCGCATCCTTTGTTCAAGCAGTTTCTTAGAGGGGCAAAAAATATAAGACCCCCACGTGAGCTCCTACTCCTGCTTGGGATCTCAATTTTGTGTTGGAAAACTTACTCTACAACCTTTTGAGCCTCGGCTACTGCTGATTTGAAATATTTGTCATGGAAGACTGCTTTTTTGTTGGCTATTACTTCTGCAAGACGGGTGTCTGAGTTGCAGGCCCTTATGGCAGTTGAGCCCTTTTGATTTTCCATAAGGATAGGGTATCATTACGTACTAATCCTTCCTTTATGCCTAAAGTGGTTTCTAGTGTGGCTTTAAACCAAACTATTCATTTGCCTACTTTTTATGCAGACCCCCAAAATAAAGGGGAAAAGATTTTGCATACTTTAGATGTACACAGGCAATTGCGTTATTACTTAAGCAGGACTAAGGATTTTCGGCAGTCTCAGCAGTTGTTTGTTTCTTTTGCTTTGAGTTCACAGGGCAAGCCTGTGTCAAAACAAACTATTTCTAGGTGGATTGGCTTTTGCATTGCATTTTGTTATTCCCATCATGGCAAGGAGATTCCTGCTGGGATTAGGCCTCATTCCACTAGGGCTACTGCCACTTCAACAGCATTTCTACGGGGGGTGGCAACTAAGGATATTTTGGAAGCAGCTACTTGGAGTTCAGTGCATACTTTCTCTAAGCATTATCACCTTCCTATCTACTCTAAGTCTAGGGCTGGTTTTGCCACAGCTGTTTTGCAAGGCATGTTGTCAGCTCCTGCTTCTTTATGATTTGCCAGCCTCCCTTACCTCTGCTTTGGGATTCTACCCAATAGTTAGGACTGCAGCAATGGAAAACGAAGAACATAGTACAGTTTTGTACCTACCATAAATGTAGATGTTCGAGGATTCCATTGCTGCAGTCCAATTTACCCTCCCTCCTTCCCCTCTATGTTTAGGGGTGGTTGTATAGGTGAATTTACCTGCTTATATTTTTGTATATATTATTCATGTTTTGGTGCAGGTATTTTGGGCCTTGTCTTTTTAGGGTCTTCTGACATCTGGGGCAAGAAAAGACTGAGGATATGACGCCGGTCATGCGCATTAGTACCCTGACGTACTGACGTCAGTCTAATGCGCCCTGACCGACGTCAGCCTTATACTCTGGTATTCGGGCCGACTGGATGCGGACTATACCCAATAGTTAGGACTGCAGCAATGGAATCCTCGAACATCTACATTTATGGTAGGTACAAAACTGTACTTCTGTCAGCCTGGGACGACATGCTCAACAGGCCTCGTTGCTTCACGAGACTGCTTGCACCGGTCACCCCTAGAATTTCGAATACTGGCCAAGGCTGTTGCTGCCCCCATAGTGCCTTTTTTAGGCAAGGCTCAAAAGTCAAACCCACCTCCGTAAACAGCACAAAAAAAAAAAAAAAAAAAAAATGAGGGTTATACTACTCAACACCAGGAGTTTAAATCTCAAAATGCATGCGCTCGAAGCACTCCTCAGTATGGAGAACGACATCTGTGCAGTAACTAAAACCTGGTTCAAGGCTCCACAGAGCATCCCAGCACTACCGGGCTACAACTCATACCACACATTTCGGCCACTGAACATGGACTGAAATACAAAATGAGGGGGTCAATCCATATTCATCAAGGATACCTCCACCTCCAGGTGGCGCAGCATACCACCTCAGATCATCCATGTGCAACTGACATCAGGCAAATCTGCAATGCAAATTGTGTCTTTCTACAGATCACCCTCCATGACCCAGGACCACCACTCCGCTTTTCTGGAGACAGTGGAAAATATGAAGGTCCTACCGAACACCCTGATATTGGGCGATTTCTGTTACCCTACCGTTAACTGGGAAAACTACTCTAGTATAAACTCCCAGGTCCAGCACTTCCTGGAATTTATCAACTCAAATGCCCTGGATCAGCTGGTAAACTCCCCTACAAGAGGTGAAAACATGTTGGACTTGGTCATCACCAACATGGGCGACGGGTGTTCCACACCAGAGGTCAACCCGTCACTGGTTAGATCAGACCATAAACTAATCACTCTGGATGTCCACACCCCCCACCACCCCCAACCAAGGAAACCACAGCGAAAAACTTTTCTATAGCAAACTTCACCTTACTTAAGACAGAGGTGTTAAGTTTCACAGCCCCCATGCTAAAGGGTGTGTCCAAGATGCAGGAACCTTTACAAATGCACTCTACAAGCACCTACAAGGATGCATGGATCGTGGCATCCCTAGCAAAACCAAGACTCGCTCCCCTAAGAGAAGGAAACCAGTCTGGTGGACCCCTGTCCATAAACAGGCTGTACAATAGGAGTAAACTAGTTCAGAAAAAAAGCCAATCCCAAGAAGGAAAGACATCCCTGATCAGTATCCGTAAGAAACTAAGGTCCCTCAAAATCCTCCAAGGCTAACTTCAAAAGAAAAATAGCCAAGGATTCAAAAGAAACCACAAAGCCTTTAGCTATGTGAAGAAAGTGGCAACTCGCAGATATGCTCTGAGCTAGTGCAAAATAGCACAAAATATACTGAACTCACTGATATTGCCAACAATCCTGGCAGATTCAGTGCAAACTTCACCCCCCTCTCACCCCCGAAAGAGCCCACAACAATACCGGGAAAGTGTAGTGTCCCGGAAATCAGGCGCACAGGTGAACAGCCTTTTCAAAAAACAAAAGCAGTGTCAAGTGGGGCCAGATGGGTGTCCCAGGCTGTCATGCACAAACTACAGAACGAACTAACCCCCCCCCCCCCACCTAAACACACTGTTCAGCCTCAGCCTCTCCACAGGCTACTTGCCCATAGAATGGTACACAGCAATGGTTATTCTGCTCCTCAAAGGAGGGGGCCACAACTGACCCTGGTAACTATCGCCCCATAAGCCTGACTAGCCTGGTCTGCAAGGCTATGGAGCGCATCATGGAACTCCTTAACAAAGACATTGGAAACCTCCAAACACTTGACCTGACCCAGTTCTGCTTTAAGGGCAGATCATGCCTACTAAACCTGGTTGACTTCGAGAGTGTCACCAAGGCCATAGATGAGGGGAAGTTAGTTCACACAGCTTACCATGACCTCACCAAGGCTTTTAACACCATTCCCCACTCGGGAATTACAGAAAAACTCACCAGCCTGAATGTGTAAACCCCTATGTCACGAGATGTTGCCAACTGTCTGTAAGACAGAACTCACACTGTAAGAATAGCGGGCTCCAGGTCCGACTCTAAACCAGTCACAAGTGGTGTCTCTCAAGGCTCGGTCCTGGTAGCCTTACTGTTCGGCATATACTTCTCAGAAGTACAGGCAAACACAGGAGAACTATGGTTAACCAAGTTTGCTGATGACTGCAAACTGGGAGCCATAATTGGCTCTCCATCTGACACAGACATTCTCCAAAAGGGCTTTACTGAGACGGACAGCTGGTGTCAAAGTCATGGTCTCAAGCTAAATGTCAAAAAATGCATAATCATCCAGTTTGGGAAAAACAAAACAGCCATGAATTACCACATAGGTGGCAGCCCCCTTAATACAGAAGAGGTAATAAGAGATCTGGGGGCCCAGGTAGATGGTAATCTCTCCTTTGACAATCATATTGCCAAAGTAGTTAGGAAATCCTTCTATGTAGCCCATCTAATTACTAAAGGGTTCGCATCTAGAAATAACGAGGTTATAGTACCCCTCTACTAGTCACTCATCAGACCCATCATAGAGTACAATGCCCTGTTTGGGATGTACCTCACAAGACGCTTCCAACAGCTGGAAAGACCACAAAAGTACCTCGCCAAGAGGATTACTGGTCTCAAACATGTCCTATGCAGCCTGACTGGAAAAACTCCAGCTGTACTCAGTGGCATATCGCTTACTCAGAGGTGATCTCTGCCTGACTTACAAAGCCATGTCCAACTCAGAATTGATGGACATGCTCCACCTAAAGAAATCCAAGTCACTGCTAGCCACTCGCTCTAGTGAGCTAAACCTCACCACAACAATAAATAGAACATGCTGGAGGGATAGATTCCTGTCGCACAGACTCCCCATGCTTTGGAACAAAATTCCTAACTACATTGGGCAGAGCCCCTCACTAACACTCTTCAAGAGAAACCTTGACGAGTGGATGGGTAACAGAAAATACATCCCTGAGATCACTTCATTGGCTCTTCTTGACAGAAGCTCAGTTAATTAATGGGGTGGTGAAAGATGACACTCTGGCTAGGCTTATAAGTGCCCTCGGGCAGATAGTCTAGTACCTACCTATGAACTAAGTATTTGTCTGTATATTTACGCTTCTAAATATTTTGGTACTCTGTTCAGTTATCCAGATATGTCTTCGGTTAGCCATCCGACTACCGACGTTCTGAAACAAACGCAAAGATAAAGACAGAGACAGGCTGTCTAGGTCCAAAGCTGCCGATGATGCTTTTCCTAAACCAGTCGCCAGTTTGCCGATATTCAGTGAGGCGCTTTCACATCCCCAGATACCCGCTATTTCAAATATGCAGGCCTCTACTGAGACCCATTCAGAGTCCGGTATGTCGCGAGATGCTTCAGCTGTGGAACCTGCAAATGTCTCTACCTGGGATGGGTCTGGAGCCACATGTGCAGACACCGGCTTCTGAGGGTGTATTCAGGCCTAATGACTTGCATATTAAACAGACACCATCTTCTTCAAGGCATAAATCTCGAACCATGCCTAGAAAACAGACACCCAGACCTCATGGTCAGGCCTCTAAGAAACAAATAAGAATGGCTGAAGACCTTATTACTTTAATTAGGGGAAGCCAACATTCCCCGTCTGAGACCTAGGACTGAATTTACTTGTGATACGTCTGACCAGGATTCTGAAAGCTCTGTTTCCAGGATTTACCCTTATCTACCTATGAGGATTCTGGTGCAGAGGATTCTATTCCCTATGCACCCCCCCACAGAGGATTTCTCTTTTGGTGAAAGCTTGCATACTCTTAGGGAGCATTTTCGTTGGGAAAGTGAGGATTACTCGGATTCTAAAAAGAGGCTTAGGGATTTCCTACTCCTGCCCCAGAACAGGCCTTTGGCTATCCCTCCTGTACTAGACATTGTTGATGCCTTTTTGGAATCTAGCTTGGCCCCTGACACTCTGCCTCCTGCTCCCAGAAAACCTGATGGATATTACAGGGTTCCTGACTCTCGCATGTTCCTATTTAAAAATCCTACTGCAGATCCTGAGACCATTTCACAGGGACCCAAGGGCATTAAGGCTACTACTGCCAAAAATCCTACCCCCTCTGATAGAGACTCCAGGGCGCTGGATAGATGGGGTAAGAATGTATACACTTCTGCAACTTTGGCAATTAGGGCCTTAAATTGCCAGTTTCATATGTTCATGTATCAGCAGCATATTATTGGATTGCTTAAACAGAAAATGATGATTCCTGACTGTGCTGAAAATAGGGATTTGCAGGATTTAATGCGTTCTGATGAACAGGTTGGAAAACATACTTTGCAAAAGTGGTTTTGATTCACTAGAGGCATCTTGCAGGGCTGCTGTCACTGGGTCTGTACTTAGAAATCATGCTTGGCTTAGGGAGAAATCCTTGCCGGATCATGTTAAAGCTAAATTGCTGGATGCTCCCTTAAATCAGGACTGCCTGTTTGGCAACAAGGCAGAAGTGCTTAAAAAGATGGAGGAAAAAGCTAAATCTATGCAAACTGTTAAAGGTTTCCCACAAGTACAGCCTCCAAGATTCAGTAGGCATTGGCCCTCTAAGAATTGGTCCTTTCCTGCCACTTCCAGGCCTTCAGTCCAAACTCAGAACCAGCAGAACACCCAGGCTTCAGTCCCAGGTTACGCACAGGGCTAAGCAGTGGGGAGCTCCCACTTCCAAATCGGGGAGTAGTAAGACTCCCCCTATGGTAAACTCTCTAACTTAACTTTAAAACTTCCAAGCACTTCTCAAATGACTGCTCCTTTAAGGGGGAAAGATTGCTCTGCAGGCAAAAAACTGGGAACTAATTACCCAGGACAAATGGGTTTTAAATAGTTTCCCCAATGATACAGATTTCACTTCCACACATTACCAACCCCAAACAGTTGGCCATATCTACCCCCAAATCAGTGGGCAGAGGCTCAAAAGCAGATTCTCTCTCTTAAACATAGACTATTCAAACTGTACCAGAAGAGGAAAAGGGTCAAGGTTTTTACTAAAGACTTTTCCTGGTACCCAGAAAAGACATCTCATGGCGTCCTATTCTACTAATTCCATATGCAAGACTGCATATGAGGAAACTACAATGGTATTCAACATTCTCAGGATCTAGAAGCAATGATTCCTATCATACCTTGCCTATGGTTAGAATTCCTTTGGTGGGCAGAGGCCTGCCACCAAAACAAGGAACTACTTTCACTCTACCCCCTGCCACCCAAACCTTAACAGCAGACTCATCAGACTATGCTTGGGGGGCTCACCTGGCAGGGAAGTGCATTCAGGGCAAATGGAACCCAAGTCAAGTGCACCTGCATATCAATCAAAAAGAAATAGCTGTACAGAATGCTCTGACAGCCTTCCAGAACCACATTCTTCCAGGACAATTAATGGTAAAGACTGACAACACCACTGTTATGTGGTACATAAGCACAGGGTACCCATCCTTACCCCCTCTGCAGACTAGCCATGGCTCTGTGGAGCACAAGTGCATCTACAGGCTCAATTCCTGCCAGGAAAACTAAATACACTGGCAGATGAACTAAGCAGAAATCTCATGGACCCACACGAGTGGAAACTGGAACAAACAACTTTCAACATGTTGATAAACAAATGGGGGGAGCCCAGATATATAGACCTGTTTGCTTCCCCCCAGAACTATCAATTGGACAAATTCTGCACAAGGACTCCCCACAAACAAGCTTGGAAAGTGAATGCTCTGTCCTTCAGCTGAAAAAATCTATCAGTTTATGCCTTTCCTCCTCTGCCTGTCCTCTTCAAAGTACTACTAAAGATCAAACAGGACAAACCAAGGATGATACTGATTGCACCAGACTGGCCACGCCAACACTGGTACCCCCTCTTGCGCATTCACTGCTAGCCCCATGGCACCTGCCTCAGACGCTTACCCTGCTGTCACAGCAGGCGAGCCAGATTCTGCACCCCCAACTTCAATCCGTGAACCTGGTAGCCTGGCTAATTACCTAATCTCTGTTACCATCCCTCAGTAAACAAGTGTTGTATGATATTTTGGAGGCAAGGAGGCCTAGTAGTAGAAGATCTTATGCCGAAAAATGGAAAAGATTCTGTGCCTGGAACCAAACTCAAGGGATGGCCACAGCAGTGCCCAATTTACCTCAGATTCTTCAATACTTAACTGAGATGCTTCACAAGGGCCTTTCCTTTTCCTCCTCCAAAATTCATGCCTCTGCCATTTCTGCTCATTACAACACAGACCCACCCCTCTTTTCTCAGCCACTGCTCAAGCAGTTCCTCAAAGGGGCCAAAAACTTAAGACCACTGAGGAGAGCCCC
Source organism: Protopterus annectens (assembly GCF_019279795.1). Lineage (NCBI taxonomy): Eukaryota > Metazoa > Chordata > Ceratodontiformes > Protopteridae > Protopterus > Protopterus annectens. Next base: position 154,258,023 of record NC_056725.1, on the reverse strand, counting down.
AACTATTGCCTAGGACATTAACTTGGTATTGGAAAAACTCACTCTTCCTCCTCTTGAGCTAGCTGCAAGTGCAGAGTTAAAATTCCTTTCTTGGAAAACAGCTTTCCTTTTAGCAATCACTTCAGCAAGAAGGGTATCTGAATTACAGGCTCTTATGGCAGTGGAGCCTTTCATAATCTTTCATGCGGGTAGGGTGTCCCTCAAGACCAGTCCCTTTTTCATGCCCAAGGTGGTATCCAGTGTGGCTCTTCATCAATCCATTCATTTGCAAACCACCTTTTCTAATCCACAGAACAAAGGGGAATGGATACTGCACTCCTTAGATGTGCACAGACAATTTAGATTCTACTTGGACAGGACTAAACCTCAAAGGAAATCTGAACTGCTGGTGGCATTTGCTGCAGGGGCAGAGGGGAAGGCTATTTCAAAGCAAACTATTTCTAAATGGATAAGCCATTGCATTCATTTCTGCTATAAGCACTACGGAAAACCTATCCCCCAGGGGATCTGACCTCACTCCAACAGGGCCGCATCTACCTCCACAGCCTTTCTCAGAGGTGTCCCTACCAGGGACATCCTAGAAGCTGCTACCTGGAGTTCTGTACATACTTTTACCAAGCATTATCATTTGCCAATTTTCTCTAAATCCAGAGCTGGCTTTGCCACTGCAGTCTTGCAGGGCCTTATAGCTGGCCCTAATGCTATCTAAATTCCTCCTCCCCACCATAGCTTTGGGAATCTACCCAAGTGTAATGACTTTTAACAGTGAAACGCGCAGAACATAGTACAGTTGTGTACACTTGCCATAAATGTAGATGTTCAAGTGTATTCACTGTTGCAGTCCTGGTTACCCTCCCTCCAGCCCCCTAACTACTTTTGGCTATACCTCTACTTTCCTTTACAATGCTTAAAAGCCTTTTTGGTGTATTTGCTTTTTTGTTGGAGGTATATCTTTGTACTTTTATATTTAATTGCTTCCCATTAGGGGGGCACCTGACATCTGGGGCAAGAAAAACTGATGTAATGACGTCAGCTGCATGTTTTATACCCCTGACGACCTGACATCATGGAAGAGGGGACAGCAACCAACGCAGGACCCAAGACTTTGTTAATCAGGCCAACTGTGGGCTACCTGCAAGCAGATAACCCAAATGTAATGACTGCAACAGTGAATACACTCTAACATCTACATTTATGATAAGTATACACAACTGTACTTTTCTGAGCTTCAAGCTTTATCTTCCAAGCCTCCTTGCATCTTATTCCATAGGGATATAGGGTGTCCTTGCACACTTAACCAGCCTTTGTCTAAGGTGGTTACAGAAAGTGATCTCAGTCAGTCAATTCAACTTTCAGTTTTATTTTCCAATTTTTCAAACAAAGGGGACTATGTTCTTCACCTTAGACAGCTTTGTTTTTATTTACACAGAACCAAGCAACACAAAATCTGTCAAGGTTTTTATAGCCTTTTCTTTGAAAAGATTTGGACAAGCGGTATTGAAAGCTACCTTGGCAAAATGGATCTCTGATTGCATCTCCTTCACTTATTTCTTGCAGAGGGTTGCAGTTACCTTAACCCCCTAGGGCACATTCTACCAGAGCCATGGCTACTTTGTCACTTTTCTATGCCAGAACCTCTCTTGATGACATTTGTGCAGCGGCTACATGGTCTAATCGCACCTTTGTGTCCCATTACAAGTTGGATGTTATTTCCAGGAGCACAGCTTCCTTTGGCTCGATAGTATTCTGGCATGTCCTTCCATGAGGGCCACCCAAGATTTTTGTATCTGGGGACTCTGACCCTGTTGAGAGAGTGAATGAAGGAGACAACATCAGATTAAAGTTATATCTTCTAACTTGGCATCTGTGTTGTCCTCCTTCATTCATCTTCACTTCCCCACCCTACCATCCCCCTGCCTTTCTCCCATTTTTTTCCCAGACTGCAATCTTACATTTATATAAGTGAAAAACATACAAAATGATATCACTTTAGTTACAAAAACTTTACATCACAGACACCATTGAAACTGTTGTAAACATCACTTGTAAACCATCCAGTCATTGTTAGTTAAGCATTCATTCGAATCCTGCTTCTTAAACCTCGTTCCTGCTCTGCATATATTGTTCCCACAATTCCCATTTTTTCCTCTCTAGTTTGCTCCTGCCCTTTCCTAAAGATCCCAATTCCTTTTTTTTATCTCTGTTACTATATTCACTACTTCCAGTAAAGTTGGTCTAGGATTTCCATTTTCTAGTAGTTGCTTTTTTGGCAGCCATGTCAGGTAAAAAGGGAAAGTGCCAGTGCGGGTTCCAGATACCCCATAAAGACGGCCATGATAGGTGTGTTTTTTGCTTAGGCTGGGAGCACGACCGTTCTGCCTACTCACTGTCATTCCTTTGTGATGAAGACCCTACGCAGCTGTTTGGCCGCTTTAAACCTCTACCTAGAAAACCAGCACCTTAAGTGGTTGTCTCCTAGAATGAATCCCGCATTGGAGGTCGCATCCGAACCTCCGTGAAAGGAGGCCAAGATTCCAAGGCCTCCTTCACCTGCCGCTTTGCTACCCAATGCCCCGCCAACTGCCAATCTAGGAATTGCGGAGCACCCGACAGATCCCGTCGACCTCTATGTCCTTTGCGGAAGCTGTTGCACAGCCAACAACCGGTACGTCCTTGGAGCTTACTCAAGACACCGACTACCGCTGATGTCTGGGGAACCAGATTTGGTGGTACCTCTGACTGGGATCCAAACTTTGGAAATGTTGACCTCAAAAACTGACTCCAGGCTGATTTTGTTTTACACCCCGGCCAAAAAGAAGCAGAAAGCCAAGCATACTTCCTCCTCTGCAGACCACCTACCAGATTGGTAGGCCTTCACTTCCTCTCTCATGCAGGCCTTTATGGCCCTTAGGCCTTCAGCCTCATCCTCATCTACTCTGCCTTTACTGAGCCCTAGGCCTGCCTCTGACTCTTCCCTCCCACCCATGATCTCTCCGGTTAGGGAGGAAGAGCATGAGTCTTCCTTTTCTTCCTCTGAGGACTCTGTTTCATATACATCCCAGATTGCTTCTCCCAGGAGTATTATCCTCCTGATGAGGAATCTGTTGAAGGGTTTCTCCCCCTGAGGATATTACCTTTGGTGAGACCATCTCCAGGATGAAAGATTACTTCAAATGTGATGCTTCCGAAATGACTGACACCCAAAAGAAATACTTTGAGCTGCTTCAAGTAGAATCCCCCTCCACTTCGACTGTCCCTCCGGTTCTACCTGCTTACTTGGATGCCTTCAGTTCAGCTTCTAAGGCCCCAGACTCACAGCCACCTGCCCCCTAAGCACCCTTACCACTTCTGTAAATTGCCTGAGGAGCAGAAATTCCTAGATCTGAAGTAGTTAACTTCATTCTATCTGCAACCTGTGGGTATACAGATCCGTATCGGATCTGAGCCGGCAACTTTTTTTCTAGTGTCTGCTCCGAGCTCCTCCCCTTACCCATAATGCTCTACATCTCCTATCTTCCTTCAGATCTCGTTTGCCGCGCCAGTAGTGTGCATCGTGGTCTCCTTTGCTCTGAGCTCAGGGATAGTAAGTGGTATTTTTTTCTGGTATCTAGGTGTGTTTGAGCAAAATTTTTCCCTTCCTCCCCTTGTGTAGTATCTCGCTTGGTCATCAGTGTTTTAAAAACAAAAAAGTTTTTTATATAGTAGTAGTTAGGCCTGCCCTTCCCCTACCTGTGTGTGTGGTTTTGGAGAGGTAGTGTTTGTACCTTTCAGTGCAAAGCTATGGCTGACCAGCCGAAGCCTGTCTTTAAAAATGTACTGTGTGTGGCCATAAGCTCTCCCCGGCCGATGGTCACACTGTGTGTAATTTGCTTGGGAGTGGCACATTTGTCCACGCAATGTGCTGTTTGTTAAAGTTTTAACCCTAGGGCTCTTGGGGATCGTAAGGCCAAGCTAGTTGCCAAACGCCTTCTCCCTGCTGCCATGCTGGAATCTGCCTCATTCTCGGTCTCTAGTGTACCACCTCCCACCCAAACAGGGACTCAACCTCCCTCTGTCTGGTTCTGGGTCTTCCAAGGACAAATCTTCAGTCAGTGTGGCTGACAAAGAAAAAGAGAAAGAAAAGGATAAAGGAGCAGAGAGGAAAGGGAGAAAAAGGACAGGCATCGTAAGAGATCCCCAGACAGGGAGCTCTTTCTCAGCCTCCCATCTAAGACCATGAGAACTTTCTCTACGGCTCCGGTTCCTCGTTTCTCACTGGAGCCGTTGGAACATTCGGACCAGAGGCCTTCCTCCCCACTGTGCTGACCAGCCAGATCCGAGTCGGTGGCCACTTCGAGGTAGACTCTGAGCCTATTGGACATGGATATGGACAGGATGATGCGGAGATTTATTCAGACCCAAATTCAGATGGGAGTCTTGCCAGGCCCCTCTCCCTCTGGAGGGGGGACCTCCATTCCTCTTTTCTGCCCCATCTCTCCTTCCCCGATCCGTGCTTCGGGGTTCTTGGATCAGAGGTTTTTCGGAGCTGGTAGCTCGGCGCCGACTGTTCCTCCAACCTCTACTCCGGCTGTTACCCTTGAGTTCCTCTGATCAGACTTGTTCAGATCAGAGTGAGTCTCGGAGCTGCAGACAGGGAGTCAGACCTGGGGGAATGGATTCTTCGGCTCTGACCTTTTCAGATCCGATACGTTCCCATCCGATAAGTTCCCTTGGACCTCAGGCTACCCTGGCTTCGGCTCCAGTCCCTGCTTCGGATCCGGGGAGGGCTTCTCCCTCGGCCTTCAGAGTGGTGGAGAGGGTTCTCTCCCAGGGATTGAGACCCCAGCGCATACCCTCGGATACCACCCAGACCCCCCTGGATTTGGCGACTACTCCCATACATGCTGTCTCAGGGACAGCCCATGCCAGAGGATCCCCAGGTTAATTTCCCTGAGGAAACCCCTGCGGCTCACGGATCCCCTCCTGAAAGTCTCACTGAAGAGGGTCACTAAGCACAAGTGCAAAAGGAGGCACTTGGACTCCCCCAAGTCCCTCACTATGGACACAACTTAGATGGAGAAGGTTCCCCCAGGTGACCTCCTGAAGACTTCTCCTTCAGAGAAATTATGGAGATCCTCCGCCAGAGGGGAGGTTGTTTAGCCCCAAAACCTTCTGAGGATGAGTCAGTGTTCCTGGAGGCCTTTGGCACCGGCCCATCTACTTCCTGGGTGTCCCCGCCAGTGGACCCTTCGTGGACCTCATTACCACGAGGGCATGGAAGGAGCCTGACGCCGTAGAGCTGATCCTCAAATGCCCTGACAAGGTTTTAGCTCCCCCTTCTGACAGACAACCCTGGTCGAAAGTAGCCCCAGTTGATGCTATGTTGGTTGCAGCGGCCACAAAGAAGGAACTAGCTCAGGAGAGTTTCTCAGTCCACCCTCCAGACAAGGAGTCTGGGTCAGTGGATAGGTTTGGGAAGCGTGTCTCCTCCTCAGTGACTTTTTCTATCCGTGCGCTGAATTATTTGGCACATGTGATTCGGTTTCAGCGAGACCTTGCTTCGGAATTCGCTGAGTCGCCCCCAGAGTCCATCGCCGCAGGACAGTCGTTCTCTGCGAATGTCTACTCTGAAATCAGTCTCACACGTCAGTGCGGCTCCTCTCATGCCATGGAAGGAGCAGCTAGGGCAGCTGGGGCAGGCATAGCCATGAAGCGTCATGCCTGGCTCAGGTTGTCAGTTTGTGGACACTCTCAAGGCGTTGTTCATCAACGCTTCCTTCGGCTCTTCCCTTTATGGGAACGTGACGCACTTGTCCAGAGTGAAAAGGATGGGAAGACTTTCTGCCGTCTGAGTCCGCTTCTCTAACTGTCAGCGGTCCTTCTCTAGGAATCAGGGGGCAGAAGATGTGGTTTAGAAAATCTCAGTTTTCTCAGGATTCTCAAGACAACTATTCCCCCAGAGGCAGAGGGGGATAGGATCGACGTTGACCCAGAGGTAGAGGGGGTCCCAGGAATTTCTGGTCTAGGGGACCCTTTTCTGATAAACCCGGTCAGCAGCCCTGAGGGGTTGCCTGACTGTCCTACTCTGGTGGCAGTCGGGGGATGATTGTCCTTATACCCAGCGGCATGGGAGTCCATTACGACAGATCGCTGGGTTTTACAGAAAATATCCAGAGGATTACTCTATCCCATTTGTTGCCCCTCCAAATATTACAAAACATCTGGTTGTTCCACCCTCTCACAGGGAGGCCGCAGCTCTAGAGGATTCAAAGCTGCTTCTCAAACAAGCTATCGGACAGCCCCCCCCCAATCAGTCCAGATTAGGCGTCTACTCAAGGTTCTTTTTGGTACCAAAAAAGACAGAGTACCTCAGGCCCATTCTAGACCTGCCAACATTAAACCTGTCGGTAGCCAAACAGAAATTCCAGATGGTCGCCCTACAGTCCATTCTAACTTCTCTCCGAGAGTGCGACTGGATGTGCTCGTTAGACTTCCAGGATGTTGACTACCACATCAAAATAGGAGCCAGTCATTTTCAGTTCAGAGCCCTACTGTTTGGTCTCACCACAGCCCCCAGGGTGTTCACCAAGGTAATGGCAGTTGTAGCAGCTCACCTGAGGCTTCATGGTATTTAGGTGTTTCCATACCTGGACGACTGGCTCTTTGCTGCACCCAGCAAGCATCAGTTGTGTCTGGCCCGAGATTGTTTCATTCGGTTGGCAGATCTACTGGGAATTAGTCAATGTTGACAAATCCCATTTGCAACCAGTACAAGTTCTAGACTTCATTGGGGCATGGCTAGACACTTTGTAGATGAAGGTATTCTTAACTCCAGACAGGATCCTACACATCAGGTGCCACATAGCTCAGATAGTGAACTCCAAGTCTTCAAAGGTGAGAGAGGTTCTCCAGGATCTGGGCTCCATGGCTGCCGCCATATCGAGTCTCCCTTGTGCCACCTTCACATTCAGGTTCTTCAGTGGACTCTGGCTGTTCAGTGGTCTTGGCTAGACCTGCCCATGGAATTTCCGATGAATATCAGTCCTGTCTGCAGGACATCTCTTCTTTGCTGGTTGTTCACAAGCAATATCAAAAGGACGCCCCTTCGCGTAATCTCCAGTCCAAGCCACCGTGACCATGGATGCCTCCCAATGTGGGTGGGGGGACACTGTTTGTGAAGGACAGTCCAAGGCTTGTGGTCCCAGTCAGAGACCAGGTTGCACATAAATGTTCGAGATGAGGGCATTGCTTTTAGCGTTGGAAGCCTTTCACACAGTCCTCCGTCACTGATTGCAATTCAGTCAGACAGCATGTCGGTTGTCTGGTATATCAACAAGCAGGGGAGAGCCAGATCCTACCCTCTGTCGCGAGGCCATGAGAGTGTGGGAATGGGCGATCTCCACCGGTCGGTTTCTGATAGCAACGCACATTCCAGGGTGCTCCAACATTTTAGCAGACAGATTGATTCGGGCTGTTCTGATGCCCTACGAGTGGTCTCTGAAACTGTCAGTAGCGGAGGAGATCTTCTTTGCATGGGGTCAGCCTTGCTGCGATCTCTTCGCATCTCCTTCCAGTGCGAAGTCCAGTGAGTTCTTCGCTCTGATTCCCTCACCAGAGGAAATCCCCAGAGATGCTCTAGTCCATGCTTGGCCCCCCGGGCATCTGTATGCTTATCCACCATTGCTACTTTTTCCGAAGTTTCTTCAGAAAGCTTGCCGACTATGGTGCAAAATGATCCTCATTGTCCTGTTCTGGCCTCGTCAGGTTTGGTTCCCATTCCTTTGGTCTCATCTCGTATCTTCCCCGTGGGTTTTGGATCCCTGCCTGGATCTCATCTCCCATCCGTCGGGGGCACATCCGCCTGATCTGGGCAGCCTCGAGCTGACAGCTTGGTTGCTTCAGTTCTGTTAATTGCCAGGACTCCCTGTGTTTCATTCCCGATAAAATCCATTCTGGTGGCTTCCCTTAAAGACTCCACTAGGAAACTTTATTGCAGTAAATGGAAGCACTTTTCCATTTGGGCTTCACAGAGAAAAATAGATCCCTTTACAGCCCCTGTTCCAGTGGTGTTGGACTTCCTGTCTGGTATCTTTCAGCAAGGAGCTAGTTCCACCACAGTGAAAGTACAATTGGCAGCCATTTCCAGTTATCATGTTTGTGAAGACATGGCCTAAGCCTCCTCTGGACTGTGTAAGGCTTTTCTTAAAGGTACTTTTCTGTTACGGCTGCCTGTCAAGGATTCAGTGCCTCCTTGGGATCTTACTTTTGTTTTACAGGCATTGGTTTCTCCTCCGTTCGAACCTGCAGCTTCGGTGGATTTGAAATTTTTGTCCTGGAAGACCGCTTTCCTAGTCTCCATTACATCTGCTAGGAGGGTTTCTGAGCTTCAAGCTCTGTCTGTCGTGCCTCCGAATTTGGCCTTCTATAAGGATATGGTCTCACTCTGTACCCAACCCTTCCTTCTTACCTAAAGTGGCATCTGAAGCAAACATAAACCAGTCCATTAATCTGCCCATTTTCTTTCCTAACTGCCAAAATAAAGGTGAATACAAGCTCTATTTGTTAGATGTTCATAGGCAGCTTTATTTCTATCTTCATAGAACGAAGTCTTTCCGCAAGACTGACCAATTGTTTCCTTTTCCAAAGCATTTACGGGAAAGGCTGTTTCTAAAGTTTCTTTGGCCAGATGGATCACTCTTTGCATTTCACATGCCTACAAAGCAAAAGGTTCATCTCCTCCTGGTATTAAGGCTCACTCTACCAGGTACATGGCGACTTCTGCTGCTTTTTGGTCTAGGGTGCCTTTGGACGATTTTTGTGCAGCAGCGACCTGGGTCAATTAACATAACTTCATTTCCCATTACAAATTAGATCTGATTTCGAGGGCTAGAGCATTCTTTGGCTCTGCAGTGCTCAGGAATATCCTTCCATAAGGACCTCCCAGTATCTGAGTAGCTGGGGACTCTGTCTCACAGGTTGCAGATAAAATGAAGTTAACTACTTCACTCACTATAACGTTCCATCTGAGTAGTTGTACTTAATTTTTCTGCAACATTCCCTCCCTCCATCCCCCGGACCTTGTCCTGTCTTTTCAGGATTGGTTTATTTGGTTGAGTTGCTTATGTTTTTAGTTGCAGCAAACTCTGAGGGAAGATAGGAGATGTAGGGTATTATGGGTAAGGGGAGGAGCTCGGAGCTTGGAGCAGAAGCTAGAAAAAAGTTGCCGGCTTGGATCCGATAAGGATCCGTATATCCACAGGTTGCAGAAAAATGAAGTATAACTACTCAGATGGAACGTTATGGTGAGTACATAACTTCTTTTTAAACCACCCTTGCGGACCTAGCTGTGATTGCCACCACCTCTGATAAACAGTCTAGACTGCTTCCTTCCACTTCCCTCCTACCCACAGACAAAGATAGCAAATATATGGATAGGATGGGGAAGAAAGTATACACATCCTCCACTTTGGCTTTCAGAGCCATTAATTATCAGACCCATATGACTAAGTATGCTCTAGACAGTATCTCAAGCCTCCTCCATGCTGGCTTCTATTCCTGGTAGTCCCATTAAGGCTGACATTTTCTGCAAACTATCCTTGGCCCAGCAAGTAGCCAGGCACTCTATTAGATGCAGCTACGATGCTGCAGAAGCATCTGCCTGCTCTGCTCCATCTCCTTCTGTCCTCAGGAGGTGCTCTTGGCTGAGACTCTAGAATCTACCAAAAGACTTAGTCTAAGATCTTGGATGCCCCCCTGGATCTCAGTTTCCTTTTTGGAAAACTATTTCCAGGAAAAAGTGAAGTATTACAGGACATCAAACATCTGCTGCTGTCCCCCATTCCCAAGTATTACAGGAACTACCCTGCTAAAACCACTTTTGTTAGGCGTAACCCTCCACAGATTGCTGCTTCCTCTTCCAGATCTAGGAGGGGCAAGAAGACCTACTGCATTCAGACTTACTGCACCACCTTCTCAGCCCAAACAATCCTTTCCTTTCGGGACAGAGGATGCCCCAATAATGCGTGACTGCCTTGCCCACCTACCACTTTCTGCACGCCTTCCTCACTGTCTTCCTTTCTGGCAGTCATCACCACAGACCAGTGGGTCCTATCCATTATCCAAAAAGGGTACTTATCCTGGAAAGAAAAAACACCCAGGAAAGGCATCCCACTCCCCCCAAAAATAACAAATTCATCTCCTGCCACAAGTTTTGTCAGACTTACTAAAGCTAGGCACCATAGAACCTGTCCCCTCCAAACAGGAAGGAAAGGAATTCTATTCCCATCTCTTCCTAGTTCCCAAAAAAGATGGCCCCTGGAGACCCATCTTGGACCTCTCCTTTCTAAATCTCCACCTTCAGGTACCCTCTTTCAAAATGCTGTCACTTCCCACTCTGCTCCCACTTATTCCAGCCAATGCCTTTATGGGCCACCTTGGACTTAAAAGAAGCCTACCTACGCATACCCATCAGGACTTACCACAGACCATTCCTGAGTTTTTCTGGGACGTCTTCTTTCCAGTTTACTGCCTTGCCCTTTGGTTTATCCACTGCCCCCCCACCCCTGAGTGTTTACAAAGTGCCTAGCCCCAGCCATTGCCTTCTGCAGAACTCTGGGAATACAGATTTACCCATATTGCTGAATCCTTGGCCATTGGCCGCATCTGCAGTGAAGAAACCAGCCACAAGAACTCAAGGGATGTAAAAAGAAAATAAGTTACTTTAGGTGTCTAGCTACGTTTCCCTCTTAGCCTGCTACTGTAGAAAGTATCTGGTCTAAAGTAGAAATAACTGGCTCTACCCACGGCTAGGGACAGCAGCTGCTCCCCCACACCCATCAGCTGTAAAATACATTCTCCAGTTAACTTTTTCGTTTTAGTTATCAGTAAACTAAGATAAAGCTCTAGGCAAAAAAAGGTAACCCAGTAGGTACACTGGAATTGCCCACTTTTAAAATAGAGGCAAAAAGGTATTTTAACTACCACTTTGCTTTGAACTAGGTATCTACCCAGAAAGGACACCACTGAAATCAGGTCTATAGATTGATCTGAAGTAGTTACTTCATTTGTTCTGCAACCTGTGGGTCTCAGATCCGACCGGCAGCTTTCCAAGCTTCATGATCCGAGCTCCTAGCTCCTCCCCTCTACCCACAATCCCCTATCATCACCACACTACCTCAGATCGTTTTTGCCGCGGCTTGAATCACAAGCGTCTTGAGAAGAGCTCCTGAGCTTAGTAGCAGGGAAGTGAATTTTTTTCAAGAAATTTTCTTAAAACTTTAACAAGTTAAAAGAAGAGTGTTGAGAGTGTTTCTCTGCCCTTTTTTATTTTCGGGATTGCGTTTTATTCAGTTAACCCTCCCCTAGGTGTTTGGGCGTGTGAGTATGTGTCAGGAAAATGGCTGAAGGCCGTAAGGCTATTTTTTCAAAGTGCACTGGGTGTGGCCATAAGCTTTCCCCAGCTGATGGCCACACTCAGTGCGTTATATGCCTGGGGGTTGCCCGTTTGTCTTCAGACTGCCAGGTTTGCGTAGCCTTCAACCCCCGGGCTCTGAAGGGACAGGAGGAACAGGCTTATTCTGGCGGGATTGCTTCCCCCGGAGGAGGCCTCTTCCTCCTCTCCCTCCAAGGTGCAGGCTGCCCAGGTAGCTTCGGCATCCCTGATTCCCTCGACTCAGGCTGGGACTCAACCTCCCACTACTGCCTTGAGTACGGGGGAAGTTCAGTCTTCTCCTTCTAGGGAAAAGCACAGGGAAGAAGCACAGACACAAGAGGCGAGCCTCATCCCTCGGCTCCGCCTTCGAAGACTGTTAAATCGCCTCAGAGGGTGTCCAGACCTTCTCCTTCTTGGATCTGATCTCCTTTCTTCTCTCCGGAGGAGGAGCTCCTATCACCCTCGAGGTAGTAGAGGTGGCCTTCCAGGCCTGCCTCTACGACCTCCTCTAGATCTACTAGGTCTCTATCCGACGCCGATATGGACAGGATGATGCGTCAGTTTTTGCAGACCCAAATGCAGATGGGGGGTGCTCCTGCCTCCCCCCCCCCCCCAGTGGGGGAGTGCAGCTTCAATATTTGCCCCGATTTCTCCTCCAACCCGGATCCGTGTTTTGGAGTCTTCGGATCCAGGCCCTTTCGGAGCCGGGCTTTTGTCGGCGCCGGTGGCCCAAGCCGCCTCAACGCCGACCATACCCTCTAGTATCTTGGATCCGAGCTCTCGGGGCCGTGGGCTGGGCGTCGGATCCGTGGGAGGGGGGTACATCTTCGGCGCCGCCTATGTCAGAGCATCTCCCTTTCGGATCCGATGGCTTCAGCTCCGACCCCGATCCCTATCTCGGAGCCGAGGAGACTGCTCTCGGGGCCGGAAGAGAGTAGTTCTCCCTCGGCGTTCGAGGTAGTGGAGAGGGTACTGTCGAGGTCTTCCAGGTCCCCGACTCGGGCTTTGGATCTTTCCGCTCCCTCACTGCATATGGTCTACCTTCCATCATCCTTCCATCGGGACAGCCTGCTCAGACCCTCCAGTTGGTTCCCTCGGAAGAACAAAAGGCCGTTGACGAGCCCTCTTCTGATAATCCCACAGAGGAGGTGCCTCGTAAACGGACGTGTAAAAGGAGGCACATGGACTCCCCAGAGTCTATCACCACAGATACGGACTTAGAGGAAAGGGAAGGTTCCCCAAGGTCACCCCCCGAGGATGTCTCCTTTGGAGACATCATGGAAATGTTGCATATTGGGGGGGGGGGGTCTGCCCAAAAACCTTCCTCGGATGAGTCCGGATTTCTGGAGGTGTTTGAAGTGGGCCCATCTACCTCCTGGGTGTCCCCACCTGCAGATCCCCTGGTAGATCTCCTGACTACCAGTGCTTGGCAGGAACCCGACATCGTGGAGCCTATCCCACGCCGGCCGGATAAAATCCTTAGCCCCCCCTTCAGATAGGCAGGCTTGGGCCAAAGGGTCTCCAGTTGATGCCATGTTGGTGGCTGCTGCCACTGAGAACTCTCCCAGGAGAGCTCCACGGTCCACCCGCCGGACAAGGAGTCCCGCGCGCTGGACCATATAGGGAAGCAGACCTTTGCTTAAGCAACCTTCTCTGTGAGGGCGCTGAATTATATGGCGCATGTTATCAGGCTGCAACGGGATTTGATCAAGGAATACACTGCAGCTCCACCAGAGTCCATGTCAGTCGAGGACAAAACCGTGTTCTCGACTCGTATGGCCACTCAAGTCCATTTCAAATACGTCCATGTGGCTACTGTCTTATGATACGGAGGGAGCCGCAAGGGCCAGCGGGGCAGGTGTTGTCTTGCGACGCCACGCCTGGCTCTGCCTTTGTAATTTCGCGGAACCTTTCAAGGCATCCTTCGCGAACGCACCCTTTGACGGCTCTTCGCTTTTTGGCAAGACAGCACGTGATACACTAGTCCAAAGCAAGAAGGACGGGAAGACGGTCTGCCATCTGAGTCCGCTTCTCAAGCCCCCAACGTTCCTTCTCAAGGAATCAGAGGGGGCAAAAGAAGCTGTGGTTCTGCAAGTCTCAGCAATCCTATCCAGCTTCAGACTCCGTGCCCTCCAGAGGCAGAGGGCAGGGTGGACGCTGGCCCAGTGGCAGAGGGGGACCACGTAACTTCGGGTCCAGGGAGCCTTTCTCCGAGAGACCCGCGCAGCAGCCCTGAGGGCTTACCCGACTGTCCAGCTCTGGAGGCAGTCGGGGGGCGTTTAACGAAGCACCTGAAAATGTGCGAGTCCATCATTAACGATCGATGGGTGCTCTGAATTATATCCAGAGGCTGCAAAATTCCCTTCCTATTTCGCTGTCCCTCAGGTGGTCGCCTCCCCGATGTCCCACCCAATCAGAGAGATGGCGACCGTAGAGATTTCGAATTTGTTGGAAAAAAGAGCCATCCAGCGGGTCCCCCCAGACCAATCCGGATCGGGCTACTACTCAAGGTTCTTTTTAGTGCCAAAAAAGACTGGGGACCTCAGGCCCATTCTAGACTTGTTTGCCCTGAACTTGTTTGTCCCCAAAGAAAAGTTCCGGATGGTCACTCTACAATCTATTCTCCCCTTAATGCAGGAGAATGACTGGATGTGCTCTATAGACCTCAAGGACACGTACTACCACATTCTAATGGACAGACGGTCCAGGAGGATGTTCATCGTGCATACAGCTGCAGTCATAACAGATGGGTTTTCCTGCCGTTAGGCGGGTCCTCGGTCGGCCGAATTCCAAAGTCTAGGTCCGGCGTCGGTTGTCGTCGCTTCCTCTCCTACGTCAGTGCGACAGGGGTATAAAAGATCCAGCCGACGCCATTTTCTTGAGTCTTTCTTGCCGCGTGGTGCCAGAAGCAGTTCTGAAGTGCCAGTCGGCCAGCTCCTGAGATTACGAATATTTTTCTACCGAAGTCTTCTTGAAAGCTAAGTACCCCGTTGGGAAAACTTTTCTTGCCTCAGACCGATGTCAGACAAAGTTAATAATTGCATTTCTTGTTGGGAAGCAAATACCGCATAAGGATTTTCATTCCCTCTGCATTCCTTGCCTAGGCCCAGACCACGACGTCTTGGCCTGTCGTTTTTGTGCTACATTCAACAGACACACTATTAAGCATCGGACGGAGTTCGCCCAACACTATTTTGGCAAAATAATTTAATTACATTGTCGTCGGATACTCAGACTCCAGTTTTAAGTAAAAGACGCAAAGATAAGGACCGACATACGGGGTCAGCGACTTCTACCGACACCACGCCAACGCCGACTACAGGTGGTCTGGTTCTCAGTGAGGCGCCTACGCAGCCCATGACTACCGACGACACTTCATTGGCGGTGTCTTCTGTACCCGAGGTCGCAGGCTCTTCGGCCCACACCCTGACTACAGATACTGAAGCCACTATTGGCGGTGAAACTCAGAGTTTAGATAGACCTGCCACCTCTCAAGGTGTCTACAGGCCTTCCTCTTCTTTTTCCATCAAGGCTTTCACTAAGTCGAAATCAGCCATGCATATTAAAAAACAAGCTCCCCAGGGCCCTTCTCAAGGCCCCATGCCTAAAAAGCAGATGCTCAAAATGGCTGACGATTTGATTACTCTTTTATTAGTGGTTCTCAACCCCCCCCCCCCCCCTCGGACCAGGCCTCCATTATTTCAGAGCATTCTGAAGACCAGGAACATTCTTACTCCCCTTTTGAAGATTCTGATGCAGAGGAGTTCATTCCCTCTGTGCCCCCCCCCCCCAAGGATTACTCTTTTGGGGAAACCTTGCATACCTTGAGGGAACACTTCCACTGGGAAGGCCAAGAGTACTCAGACTCCAAGAAAAGGCTTAGGGATCTTGCTCCCTCAGCACAGGCCTCTGGCTATACCTCCTGTCTTGGACATTCTAGATGACGTGTACTCGGAGGCCTGCCTTAACCCAGATTCTTTACCTCCAGCTCCAGTCAAGCCTGACAGGTATTACCGGGTTCCTGACTCACACCAATTGCTATACAAAAGCCATGCGGCTGACCCAGAAAGTATATCACAGGGTCCCAAGGGAATTAAGGCCTCCACTGCTAAAAATCCATTACCCTCAGAGAGAGATTCCAGAGCTTTAGAGAGGTGGGGAAAAAAGGTTTACACCTCGGCCACCTTAACCATGAGGGCATTAAACTGTCAGTTCCATATGTTAAAGTACCAACAATTTCTGTTCTCACAGTTGAGAAACAAAATGTCACAACCTGAACAACCAGACTTGAAGGAGTTGCAGGATTTGATACATAGTGCAGAACAAGTGGGTAAACATACCCTGCAATGTGGTTTTGATGCTTTAGAGGCCTCATGTAGAGCTGCTGTTACAGGATCAGTCATACGTAGACGTGCCTGGCTCAAAGAGCAAACCTTACCAGATCATGTCAAAGCTAAATTACTAGATGCCCCTCTGCAAAAAGAAGTATTGTTTGGTGTCAAAGCTGAGGAGGTATTAAAGAAAATGGAGGAGAAGGCAAAATCAATGCAAACAGTAAAAGATTTCCTACCGGTACAACCTCCACGTTTCAGTAGAAATTGGCCTTCCAAAAATTGGTCCTTTCCAGCCACGGACAGACCCCAAAGAGGTAAATACAGGCGCCCGAGGGGCAGAGGGCAATCTCAAGGATCATTTAGACGCAGACTATGGCAAGCACCCACACAAAGAGGTGGTGAGGATAGTTCACAGCCATTCAGAAAGCAGAACCAATGACTTCCCCTTTGCATGCCAAGCAAGGCTCAAATGGCAGCACCTTTAGGCGGAAAACTGGCATTTTCGATAAATTGGCATTTTGTCACAAAAGACAAATGGATCCTGGACATTATAGACAGAGGCTACAGATTTCACTTTCACACCCTTCCACAAATGAGAGGCATGCCAAACCTGCCACACAATCAAAGGGCAGAGGCACAGAAACAAATTTCAGATCTCATGGACATGAAAGCTATTCAAGAGGTACCTGTACAAGAACAGGGTCAAGGTTTTTATTCCAGACTATTCCTGGTACCAAGGAAGGGAAAAGATTGGAGACCTATTTTGGACCTATCCATCCTAAACACTTTCTTACTCGTACCAAAATTCAAGATGCTCACATTACAGCAGCTTCTTCCCATGCTGGGCAAGGAGTCTTTGCTGGCAACATTGGACCTCAAGGAGGCATACCTGCATGTCCCAATGAGACAAGATTGCAGAAAATACCTCAGATTTCTTGCAGGTTCAACCCATTATCAATTCTCTGCATTGCCCTTTGGCTTTTCTACTGTGCCCAGAGTGTTCACGAAATGCCTGGCATCAGTAATCGCCTACTGCAGACTTCAAGGGATACAAATGACGACTGCCTGATCCAAGCGGACAGCAAGCACATACTTGTGAAACATCTGGCGTTTGTAATAATGTTGAGTTCTCTGGAATACACAGTCAACAAAAAGAAATCAAGGCTAATACCCTCTCAAACAATAATTTTCCTGGGTGCCAGCTTGGATGCAAACACCCAGATGGCCTACCTCACGCCAGTGAAAGAGGGGCAAGTAACTCAATACTTCAGAAAACTGGCAACTTTCACCAGGCTGACTGCAAGGGAAATCCTGCAGGCTCTGGGATTCATGGCATCTTGCATCCTACTAATCCCATGTGCGAAGCTGCATATGAGGAAACTTCAATGGTACCTAAAAAACCTATGGTCTCAACACAGCCACAGTTTGGAAACAATAATACCACTAATTCCATGTCTTCAAAAGGAATTTGTGGTGGGCTCAAGCATGCCAAAGAAACACAGGTCTACCATTCTGCAAGCCTCAAGCAAATCAAATCATCACAACAGACGCCTCGGACTACACCTGGGGGGGGGGGGTGCACATGACAGATCGGTGCATTCAGGGCAAATGGTCCCAAAAAGAAAAGCACCTACACATCAATCAGAAGGAAATGCTAGCAGTAATAAATGCTATTACAGCTTTCATCAAAGACCTACTGCATCCAGGCCAGCTATTGATAAGGACGGGCAACACCACAGTAATGTGGTACATAAACAGGGAGGTACCCATTCATACCCCCCTATGCAGGCAAGCCATGTCTCTTTGGAACATGGCTCTAGAATTACAAATCAAGCTTCAAGCACAGTACCTGCCAGGCAAGGAAAACACACTGGCAGACAACCTAAGCAGAAATGACCGATCCACACGAATGGAAGTTGCATCCTCAGGTTTTCACAAGGATAACCCAAGCATGGGGAAGGCCAGACATAGATCTCTTTGCCTCCCACAGAAATCACCAGTTGGCAAAATTCTGCTCAAGGACCTTTCATCCACAGGCCTGGAAGGTGGACGCACTCTCCTTCAGTTGGGCAACAATGACAGTTTATGCCTTTCCACCTCTCCCTCTGCTGCCCAAAGTTCTATTAAAAACCAGAGCAGACAGACCAAAGATTATCATTGCTCCAGACTGGCCAAGACAACACTGGTACCCACTCCTGAAAAGCCTGACGCATTCCCCAACATGGATCCTGCCTCTAATGCCACTTCTGCTGACTCAGCACAACTTCAAAACTCTACACAGACAGCTGAAAACACTCAATCTAGCCGCATGGAAGATTCCTTAAATTCACAACAGGCCCTACTCTCCAAGGAGGTGCAGGATGTCATTTCTGGAGGCCAGAATACCTTCTACAAGAAAAGCCTACTCTGCAAAATGGAAATGGTTTTGTGCCTGGAATGAGAAAAAGGGTCAATCCTGGAATACTGAATTTACCCCAAATATTACAGTACCTAGCTGAGATGCTAAGCAGTGGACTTTCATTCTCCTCCAAAATCCATGCCTCAGCCATTTCTGCAGAATACAACACTGATCCTCTTTTATTCTCTCACCCCCTCTTAAGACAGTTCCTCAGAGGGGCTAAGAATATAAAACCCCCAAGGAAACAACCAGTACCTGCTTGGGACCTCAATTTCATACTAGAAAAACTGACCTTGCGTCCTTTTGAGCCAGCTGCTTCAACAGAACTGCAATACTTGTCTTGGAAAACAGCCTTCGTCCTGACAATCACTTCAGCTTGCAGGATTTTGGAACTACAAGCCCTCATGGCTGTGCAGCCTTTCATCATTTTCCATCAGGACAGAGTTACCTTACGAACCAATCCGTCCTTTATGCCAAAGGTAGTATCCAGGGTAGCCTTGAATCAGGCTATCCACTTACCAACCTTCTACCCTAATCCTCAAAACAAAGGGGAAAGACTACTACATTCCTTGGACATTCACAGACAGCTGCGTTATTATTTGGACAGAACAAAGCCTTTCAAAAAATCAGAGCAATTCTGTGTCCTATGCTGCAGGAGCTCAAGGGAAGCCTATTTCCAAACAGACAATCTCAAAGTGGATAGCCCACTGCATACGTGCTTGTTACTCTTTTCATGGTAAATCTGTACCTGCAGGCATCAGATCTCACTCCACAAGGGCCACAGCTACCTCTGCAGCTTTCCACAGGGGGGTTCCTACCAAAGATATTTTGGAAGCAGCCACTTGGAGTTCCGTACATACCTTCTCCAAGCACCATCACCTACCATTATACTCCAAATCTAGAGCAGGTTTTGCCACTGCAGTCTTGCAGGGCATCCTGGCGGCTCCTAGTTCCACCTAGTGCCTACCACCCCTTTATTAGCTTTGGGATTCTACCCATCTGTTATGACTGCAGCTGTATGCACGATGAACATAGTACAGTTTTGTATCTACCATAAATGTAGATGTTAGAGTGCTAATACAGCTGCAGTCCAGGTTTCCCTCCCTCCTTCCTCTCTAGGGGTATTTTTATGGTGTATTTGCTTGCAACTACTGTTTTTTGATTATATTGCATGGCATTATTACATAATTTTATGTATTGCCTTCCTTCTGGGGGTACCTGACATCTGGGGCAAGAAAAACTGAAGAAAATGGCATCTGCTGGGTCCTTTATACCCCTGTCGCACTGACGTCAGGGAGGAAGCGACGACAACTGACGCCAAACCTAGACTTTGGAATTCGGCCGACCGAGGACCCGCCTGACGGCAGGAAAACACATCTGTTATGACTGCAGCTGTATTAGCACTCTAACATCTACATTTATGGTAGGTACAAAACTGTACTTTCCTCTGCTTCTGGCTAGGGGCCAGTCATTACCAGTTCAGGGTCCTTCCGTTCGGACTCCTCAGCCCCCAGGGTGTTCACCAAAGTCATGGCAGTGGTTGCAGCCCACCTGAGGCTTCAGGGCATAAAGGTCTTTCCGTACCTAGACGACTGGCTCCTCACAGCAACCAACAGGCATCAATTTTGTACCGCGAGGGACTATGTTCTGTCTCTTGCTGACAGCTTGGGCATTTCAGTCAACATACCGAAGTCTTTTCCTCATCCTGTGCAAGCATTAGATTTCATAGGAGCCAGGCTAGATTCCCGATCTTCTCTGGCCTTCTTGACCTCTGACAGGCTGTCCAGCCTCTCACTCCACGTTTTGGCTCTTCTTCGCACCAAAGCTCCGCCGGCAGAGTTGGTCCTGAGAGCACTAGCCTCGATGGCAGCTGCTATCGGCCTCTCTCTCCATGCTCGCCTAAGGATGCCTATATTAGTGGACACTCCAAGTTCAATGGTCAGTGTTACTCCACCCATTGAACACTCCCATCCCCCTGAGCACGGTTTGCAGGGAATCCCTCCTTTGGTGGCTTCACTCCCCAGAACTCAGGCAAGGGAGACCCTTTGTGATTCCCCCTCCCCAGGCCACGTTAACCATGGATGCTTCTCGCCTAGGGTGGGGGGGGGGCATTTTTTTGGGCAGAAACGTCCAAGGTACGTGGACCTTGTCAGAGACCGCCTTGCACATAAATGTTCTGGAGATGAGGGCGGTGCTTCTAGCGTTGCAGGCTCTCCAAGACCTTCTACCTCTAGGAACGATTGTATTACAGACGGACAATATGTCAGTGGTCTGGTATATAAACAAACAAGGGGGAACCAGATCCTACCCTCTTTGTCGAGAAGCCATGAGAGTTTGGGAATGGGCGATATCCACCAACAGCTTTGATAGCAACGCACATTCCGGGACGATCCAACATTCTGGAGGACAAATTGAGTCGAGTAATTTTCAGTCCTTACGCGTGGTCTCTCAATCCGAAAGTTGCAAAGGAAATTTTCCACAAGTGGGGTTGGCCTCGCTGCGATCTTTTTGCTATCCCCCAAAACACAAAATGCAGCGAGTTCTTTGCAATTCTTCCCCCAGAAGGGGAGAGCCCCAGAGACACACTGATTCATGCTTGGCCTCCCGGTCTACTCTATGCTTACCCCCCCGCTTCCGCTCATGGCGAAGTTCATTCAGAAAGCCGCATGGTTGGGGAGCAAAATTATCCTCATAGCCCCATTCTGGCCTCGTCAAATCTGGTTTCCATACCTACGGTCTCAGTCTCTCTTCCTCTTTAATCCTGGATCCCATTCCAGTTCTGATATCGCACCCAAAGGGGTGCCCAACAAACACCGAACCTGGTAAACCTCAAGCTCGCGGCTTGGTTGATCCAGTTCCACTAATGGCAAGGACTCCCGGTATCTCGTCACCAGTGAAAACTATTCTGGTAGCGGCTCATAAATCGTCCACCAGGAAAATCTATAATAGCAAGTGGGAACGATTTTCTATCTGGGCTAACAGCCAGGGTCTCAACCCTTTTACTGTTCTGATTCCTACAGTCTTGGATTTTTTGTCCATGATACTTGAACAAGGGGCCAGTGCATCAACGGTAAAAGTACAGTTGGCAGCAATATCCCATTTTCATGTGGGAGACTGATTAGGATCTCTAGCGTCTACAAAATTGTGTAAGACATTCTTGCATGGCGTTTTCCTTCTCAAGCCATCAGTGAAATCAGTGACTCCCCCTTGGGACTTTTCTGCAAGCCTTAACGAAACCTCCTTTTGAACCTGCAGCTTCTGTACCCCTTAATTTTCTGTCCTGGAAAACAGCATTCTTGGTAGCCATAACATCTGCTAAAAGGGTTTCAGAGCTCCAAGTTTTGTGCATGAAACCTCCCTATCTTATTTTTCACAATGACAGAGTGTCTTTCAGGACTAACCCGTCTTTTTTACCAAAAGTGGCATCTGTGGCAAATATCAATCAGACTATATCAGTCTGCCAGTGTTTTTCAAAAATTTTCAAAATAAGGGAGAATACATGTTGCATACACTAGATGTACATACAGTTGCGTTTTTACCTGCACAGGACCAAAGACGTTCGTAAGGCTGATCAACTGTTTGTGTCATTTGCTCCTTCATCCATGGGAAAACCTATATCCAAAGTGACACTGGCTAATTGGGTTTGTCAATGTATTTCTAAGGCTTATAAGGCATCAGGCAAAACAACCCCATTTAAAATTCGTGCACATTCCACAAGGTCCATCGCAACTTCTGCAGCCTTCTGGTCCAGGATGCCGTTGGACGACCTATGTTCAGCAGCCACTTGGTTTTCTGCTCATACGTTTATTTCTCATTATAAGCTGGACATGATATCTAGAAGCAGGGCATCCTTTGGCTCCGCTGTGCTTCGGAATATCCTTCCATAGACCACCCAGGTTTCTTTGTTTAGGTAGCTGGGGACTCTGTTCCACAGGTTGCAGAACAAATGAAGTAACTACTTCAGATTTAGAAGTTATGTACTCACCATAACGTTCCATCAGAGTAGGTACTTCATTTGTCTGCAACCATCCTCCCCTGCCATCCCCCTAACCTGTATCGGGTTTCTAGGATCTTTTATGATTTTTGAGAATATCTGAACCTGTTTATTACAGGTTTTTCAGGTGATGCAAAACCGATCTGAGGTAGTGTGGTGGTGACAGGGGATTGTGGGTAGAGGGGAGGAGCTAGGAGCTCAGATCTTGAAGCTTGGAAAGCTGCCGGTCGGATCCGAGACCCACAGGTTGCAGACAAATGAAGTATCTACTCAGATGGAACGTTATGGTGAGTACATAACTTCTAATTTTTCCCTTCCAGATTCTAATACCTCCTACAATTTGGCTATTTAGACACTTACCCTGCAATCTTTAGCCTGGGGGGGTTCTATCCCGCTCTGTTCGCTACGCTCACTTTGCTCCCTTCCTTGCCCCCTATTCCCACCCCCCAGTACCTCTACATTTGTTCTTAACCCCACCCCTAATTACCACCGATTAGTCTACACCAATTGTCACCCCCCTCCCCTACATCCAACACAATCATGCTACTACCTAATATAATAATCCTAACCTGCACAGTTCTAGCTCACATTACATCCTGCCAAGGCTCTACAGTCACATGCCCCAACAACTTCCATTGTACTCTCTCAACACCCTCCCTCAAACATTTACACTATAACTACACAACCCCTGCCACCAAAAATATCCTCCCAATACATACACTCCATTACCAAACACTCACCACACTCAAAAATAAAATATCCCCAAGATACCACAAGCAATTTACTATATATATAAAACATATCCTAAACACCCTCTATAAACTAGCCCTCGCTGGAGACATCCATCCAAACCCTGGTCCTCCCAAATCCATCCCAACCACAAACCCTAGTCCAAGCAACCGCCCCACAACTCAACTCCTAGCCAGCAAGAAAACAACCTACTTATGTCCCTAAACCTCAGAAGTATATGCAATAAAATCCAAGAACTGCATGCCAGCATAAGCATATATTCCCCAGATATTCTCTTCCTAACTGAAACCTGGCTCAAACCGCACATCAAAAGTGAGGAAATACTTCCACCTGAATATAACATCCTTTGCATAGACTGATTGTCCAAAAAAGGAGGTGGTGTAGCACTTGATGTTTAAACACCACCTCAATGTTCAACTCCTGAACTCATCTGTCCCTCACCACAACAATGAAGAAATCCTTTATGCCATTCTCAAACTAAACCCAAACAAAACAATCAATATCATAGGATGCTATTTCCCACCAGGGCGAAATATTACACCCCTAGAAAATGTCCTGAGCTGAGATACTCTCTCTACCCCAGGAAACCATCATTCGCTGTGACTTTAACATCAACTGGCTATTCTGTAATAATCTCCCAACCATTCACCTTAATCTCCATGGTTCATTCAACTCATCCAGTACCCTACCCAAATCAACAAAAACGAATCAACAAAAACCCTAACAATCTTACATTACTTGAATGGATCCTAGTCAACAACGCCCCTCACTCTTGCGTAGCAGGCTGCTTACCTGACAGTCTTAGTGACCACTCCCCCAATTTCCTAATTCAGCACCACACAAACAGTCTCAAGCCCGTTATCCACAGGCAAATATGGAACAAGTCCAACTTCAACCCCAACCCCAACTCCATCTCCTCCCTGCAAAAAATTAACTGATCACCACTAAAATACCTCAACCTAGATAAGGCTGTCCACTATTTCAACAGTACCTTCCTCTCCATCCTAAACACCCATAGTCCAGTAAGAAATGCCAAAGTCAGATCCAGGCGTGCCCTATAGTTACAGAAGACCACCAGAGCCCTAATGAAATCCAGAGATGAGGCCTGGGGGCACTGGCGACTAACATAAAATAACTCAGGCAATCATTCCTTGAACTGTGCAATAAAGCCAAAAAGCAAATAAAATTAGACAAATCCCTCTACTATAAATCCACCCTAAACTCTACCAACCACAACCCTAAGCAATTTTGGTCCACTGTTACCCCTATCCTCCACCCAGGGAAGGTTGATACCCCCCCCCAGCCGTCCATTCCCCCCTCCTTCAGCAGTATTGCTGAATCCTTCAAACACTTCACTGAAATTATAACATCTCTAAACAAACACTTCCCTACAACAGCCCCCCCCCCACTCCTCCTCTTCACCTCAGTACCTACCTTCAACATAAAAAGATTATTGTCAAAACTTAAACCCACCAAACTCGCAGCTGACAACCTCACCTCTGAATACTTGAAAATTGCAGCTGATACACTAGCCTACCCAATTTCAATTCTAATCAACTGTTCCGTAACAGAAGGCTATGTTCAGTTAGTAGTTCAGTTAGTGTGACATGTATGGCTAAGTGCCAGGACTGGCAGGCATTTTATATCGGAAAAACGTGTCGAAAATTGAAAATGAGAATGGATGAACATTTAGGTGATGTAAGAAATAGGATCACCAGTCCCTTATTTAGACATATTCAGGAAAATAATGGGCATAATTTTAGGTTCTTGGTGTTGCAACAGTTGCAGAAAGATGGACAAGGAAGGGTTTCGGATATACATCTTGACATTTTGGAACTTAAATGGCATTTATTATTAAATGCCTCTCCGTATCCTGGAATCTGTGAAATGGTGTCTATATACAGCATACTAAAGTTGCAACATACATTAGGATAAAAATTGGATTTGTTTGTAAATGAATAGTTCCGAATATTAGTTTGCATGCATTTTCATATTTCATATAATATAGATTTTTTTTCACCTTCATTTTATTTACAATACACAATATAGTGTTTAGTGTAATGAGTTCTGCCATATTTTATGTAAAGTATGATTTTACAAGTGATTTTGATATGGTTTTAATATTCAACCTCAATTTGTCATTCTTTAATTGTATCCTGTGTTTTTAAAAACAAAAATTGAGAATCTTTTGAGAATTAATTGGATGATATTAATCATTGTTAATTATTCAGTTTGTTTTGTTTATTGGGGTGGGGTATATAGAGAAGTGGATATCTGGGTAAATTGTTCTGAAGAAGTCCCTGTATTATTGGGGAAGAAAGTGCTTAATGTTCAATAAACTTTGAATTTGGTGGTTCATCTCCTTCTCCTGGTTTGGATTATTCCCTCCTAACTTCCAAACTTCCACAGGAATACCATTTATTCCTGGGGACTTTCCTGTAGATTGGTTATACATAGCCATTTTTATCTCTTCCCTTCCTATCCTCACGGTTAGAAATTGAGCCTCATCTATGTGTAGCTTTAGCATATTTGATTCTTCCATAAACATTTCCATTTGTACCTTTTAATGATTTCCATATTTCTCTGCTTTATACAAATTTTTATAAAATTTCTGAAATATTTCTAATTTCTACAGGGTGTCTTATCTTCTTTGATATAGGCTCCCTAAGCTTGGTGACTGCCCTTTCCACTTTTTGTTGCCTGAGTTGTTGCGCTGGAAGTTTTTGTGCTCTAGAATTATAAAAAAAAAAAGTTGCTTAACAGCAATCTTTCTAAACTTGTTCATATTATCGAGGTAATCCCTTATTTCCCCTCCCTTTCCTTCTTGAGGAACCTGGATGCGCTCAGGACTGTTAGTACTGTGTCTGAGCCTCTTCTGCTATTTTTTGTCTGTGTCATAACTGGATTTGGCAAACATCGATCTGAGGTAGTTGGGTGGATGCAGGGTGTTATGGGTATGAGGGAGGTGCCTGAGAATGTGATCCAAGTCTATGGAAAGTGGCCGGGTCTGATCCGAGACCCTGTTGTGAGGATGAATGAAGGAAGACCACACAGATGCCAAATTATGGTAAAACAACTTTTTTTATTTAATATGGTAGCTGATTTCCCAAAGTGTGCTATTATGCATTTCTTGGCACGGAGTTTTAAGCCTTGGCTTTGGCACCATATTTTGTAGTTGTCCTTCCTGTAGGATGGCAGTGTCTTAGGGGGATTCTAGGACTGCTCCTAGTTTGCAGTCATCTACAAACGTGGTCAGCCAGTGGCCCTTGACATTGGCCTAGACTTATAAAAAGTAGTTGCTGAATAGGAGCAGACTCTGCATATATTCTGAGGGACTGCACTAGTGGCCAGCCTCTCAGTGGAGATGATCTCCCCTGTACTACCTTTCTTTGGTCCTGTTTGAGCCATCTGACAGTCCAGATTGTAACATGTGTTTATAACTATAGCACTGAGTTTTACAATATCTTGAGTGGAGTGTTGGACACAAGGGCATTTGATACATGTGGGTAGTATGCACAATTTTGCCCCCATCCATTGCTTTGGTGAACTTGTCAAAGAAGTCCACTAGGTTGAGTAGGAATGATGTACTTTTGATGAAACCAAGGGTTGTATCCAATGTTTGAAGATTTTCTATGCCCTTATTAATCATTTCCATGATTCTTTCCATGTTTTTGCTTATGAGACTAGTTATATCTATGGGTCACTAGTTCTAAGGGTCTGTTGATGGCCTGCCTGTGTGCAAGAAGATGACTGTTACAGTTCTCCATTTGCTTGGCACAAAGTCTTTCAGGAGGCTGTGGTTAAACAGTGACTGCAGTGGTCCTGATAAGTCATGTTTCAGGCTATTTAGGAGGCATCCCAGGATAATGTTGGGGCTGTCGTAGTATTTTTGGCCTTGGAGCACATCTAGGACTTGTTGCCTAGTGATAGTTGGGAGGGGGGGGGGGTGTTCTTCATGTTTCACTGTTGCAGTCATTACATTAAGGTAATCCTGCTGGCAGGTTGCCCTCAGTCGGCCTGAATTCCAAAGTCTTGGGTCCTGTGTCAGCTGGTGTCACCCCTTCTATGACGTCAGGTCGTCAAGGGTATAAAAGAAGCAGCCGACGCCATTTTCTTCAGTCTTTCTTGCCGCACGGTGCCCGAAGCAGAAGCAGTTCGCAAGTGCCGGTCGGCCAACTCATGAGATTTTCGTGTTCGAATTTCAGATCTCAGTAAAGCTAAGTACCCCATTGGGGAAACTTTTTTCTTGCTCCAGACCTATGTCAGAAAAAGTAAATAATTGTATTTCTTGTGGAAAGCAAATACCTCATAAGGACATTGATTCTTACTGTATTCCTTGCCTAGGCCCTGATCACAACGTTTCTGGTTGTCTGCTTTGTGCTAGATTTAACCAACGCACTATTAAGCGTCGGTATGATTTTGCTTTAAACTACTTCGGACGCCAGTTTAATTATCCCGAAATGTCGGATAGCCATCTGACTACCAGAGTTCACAAAAAAACACAAAGAAAAGGAGAGAGAAACAACCTCCTCAGCCAGTCACCGGTTCTCAGCGAGGTGCTTTTGCAGCCTCTGACTCCCGCTATTTTAGAGTCGCAGGCCGCTACCAACTCCCACGTGGAGTCGGCCATGCCACTGCAAACTCAAGGTATTGAAGCCTCTGATACTATTCCCTCAGATGGGTCCGGAGCCGCTGAGCAGGCACCGGCTTCTGAGGGTGTATTCAGACCTAAACATCTTTACATTAAACCGACTTCAGATTCAAACGCAAAGACTAAAGCACCTTCTAAAACAGAAACAAGCTCAAGAACCACGTGGACAGGCCTCTATGCCCATAAAACAGGTGCTCAAAATGGCCGAAGACTTGATTACCTTGATCAGGGGTTCCCATCCCCCTCCTGATAAGAGGCCTAGGCAAGAGACTGGCTATGAATCTTCAGAACAGGTTTCTATTTCTTCTGATTCCTCTTCTGATCAGGAATATTCTCCCCCCCCCCCCCCATGAGGATTCTGATGCTGAAGAATCTAAACCTTCAGCTTCTCTTCCGGAGGACTATTCGTTTGGGGAAACCTTGCATACCACGAGGGAGCATTTCCACTGAGAGAGCCAAGATTTTTCAGAATCTAAAGAGAGGCTCAGATTTCCTTTTACTACCTCAGCACAGGCCTCTAGCCATTCCGCCTGTGTTGGACATTGTAGATTCGGAGTCTAGTCTTACCCCTGACTCCTTACCTCCAGCTCCTATTAAGCCTGACCGATATTACAGGGTCCTTGACTCTCATAAATTCCTTTTTAAAAACCTTGCTGCAGACCCAGAAACCACTTCACAGGGTCCTAAAGGAGTTGAGGCTTCTGCTGCAAAAAACCCTGCCCCCTCTGACAGATTCTAGGGCACTGGATAGATGGGGAAAAAAGGTTTACACATCTGCTACCTTGGCTATAAGGGCCTTAAACTGTCAGTTTCATATGCTTAAATACCAGCAGCATGTCATGGCATTGCTTAAACAGAAAATGTTAAACACTGAATGTGCAGAAAACAAGGAAATGCAGGATTTATTGCATGCAGCTGAACAAGTTGGGAAGCATACTTTGCAATGTGGTTTTGATTCTTTGGCGGCCTTATGCAGGGCCGCAGTTACGGGTTCTGTAATTAGGAGGCATGCTTGATTAAAGGAACAAAATCTGCCTGATCATGTCAAAGTTAAATTATTAGATGCACCTTTACAGCATGATACTTTGTTTGGTGTTAATGCAGAAGAGGTGTTAAAGAAAATGGAGGACAAAGCTAAATCTATGCAAACTGTCAAATATTTTTTACAAGTACAGCCACTTGGGTTTAGTAGACACTGGCTTACAAAGAAAGATCCAGACACCCTAGAGGCAGATCCCAGGCACAAGGTTCATACAGGTCAAAGCAATGGGGTGCTTCTACCTCCAAAGTTGGAGAAGACAAATCACAACCATACAGGAAACAGTCCCAATGGCTTCCCCCTGCCTGCACCAAGCACCTATTTCTTGGCAGCACCCTTAGGGGGCAAATTAGCACTTTTTTTCTCAAAAGTGGCACATTATAACCCAGGACAAGTGGGTTCTAAATAGTGTCACAGGGCTACAAGTTCCATTTCCATACCCTGCCAAAGGCAAACGGCTGGTCAGATCTGCCAAAAAATCAATGGGCAGAGGCACAAAAACAAGTCTCATCCCTCATGGACAATGGGGGCCATTCAACAAGTTACTAGAGCAAGAGCAGGGACAAGGATTTTACTCAAAACTTTTCTTGGTACCCAGAAAGGACAAGGCCTGGAGACCAGTACTGGACCTTTCTATTCTGAACACATTCCTGGATATATCAAAATTCAAAATGTTGGTTTTGCAGCAGCTTCTGCCCATGCTGCGCAAGAACGCTTGGCTTGCGACTTTAGACCTAAAAGAGGCATACCTGCATGTCCCAATCAGACAATCATGCAGAAGATGCCTCCGATTCAAGGCTGGCTCAATGCATTACCAATTCTCTGCACTGCCCTTTGGCTTATCTACTTGCAGGCTTTGGGTTTCATGGCATTCTGCATCCTACTAATTCCATATGCAAGACTGCATATGAGGAAACTTCAATGGTACCTAAAAAGTGTTTGGGCTCAACATTGCCACAGCCTGGAAACAATGATTACTCTCATTCCCTGCCTGCAACAGGAGTTTCGATGGTGGGCGAAGGCTTGTCACCAGAAAGAACAAGGGACAGCCATTCACATTACCCCCAGTCAGGCAGACACTAACAACAGATGCATCAGATTATGCCTGGGGGGCCCACATGGCATGAAGATGCATTCAGGGCACATAGTCCTCAAACCAAATGCATCTACATATCATTCAAAAAGAGATGCTAGCTGTTCAAAATGCCCTGACAGCCCTCAAGGACCTACTTCATCCGGGACAACTACTGATAGACAACACCACGGTCATGTGGTATGTAAACAAGCAGGGGGGCACACATTCTTACCCCCTTTGCAGACTAGCCATGACTCTGTGGGACACAGCATTGACTTGCCAAGTACATCTGCAGGCACAATTCCTGCCAAGAAAGGGAAAACACTCTGGCAGACAAACTAAGCAGAAACCACCTGGATCCCCACGAGTGGCACCTGGATCCACAAGTCTAATGCACGTTAAGGAAATGGGGATGCCCGGACATAGCTATTTGCCTCCCCTCACAACTACCAACTAAAAAGATTCTGCACAAGGAGCTATCACAGACAAGCATGGAAAGTGGACGCCCTATCTTTCAGTATACCTTTCCTCCACTGCCTCTTCTCCCCAAGGTACTATTAAAGGTTAGATGGGCAAAGCCAAAGATGATACTGATTGCCCCAGACTGGCCCCGCCAGTACTGGTATCCAGTCCTAAGAAACTTCTCAATGCCCAGCTGGGACCTTACCTCAAATACCACATCTACTGTCCCAGCAAAACAATCAGATCCTCCACAGCCAACTCAGGACTTTAAACCTGGCAGCATGGTGAATAATGTAATCATAAAAAACACACCTCTCAGTAAAGCTGTGATGGATGTCATTTTTGAAGCCAGAAGGCCTAGTACTAGAAAATCTTATACTGGAAAATGGAAGAGATTGTGTGCTTGGAACCAGACACAAGGAAACCGATACAGCTGTATCAAATATTCCTCAGATTTTGCAATACTTAACTGAGATGTTGGACAAAGGCCTATCTTTTTCATCAATTAAAATTCATGCCTTTGCCATTTCAGCTCATTACAATACAAAGCCCACCAATCTTTTGTCATGCTTTATTAAAGCAGTACCTCAGGGGAGCCAAAAATCTAAGGCCTCCAAGGAGAACACCAATACCTGCATGGGACCTAAACTATGTCTTGGAAAAAACTCACCCTGCTTCCATTTGAGCCAGCTGCTACGGCGGATATAAAGTTTTATTTTGGAAAACAGCTTTGCTACTAGCAGGGGAACTACTGCAAGACCTGTTTGAGCTACAGGCACTCATGGCTGATGTTTTATCCAGACAGGGTTTCTCTGAGGACAAACCCAACATTTATGCCTAAGATGGTGTCCAGTGTGGCTCTTCACTAAACTATTCATCTGCCAAATTTTTATCCAAATCCACAGAACAATGGGGGAGTTCTGCATTCTTTGGACGTACACAGACAGCTTAGATCCTACTTGGACAGGACCAAAGTTTTCAGGAAGACAGACCAATTACTGGAGGCATATGCTGCAGGTTCACAAGGAAAGGCTATCTCAACGCAGACTATTTCAAAGTGGATGGGCCACTGCATTCGTTACTGCGATTTTCACTGCTATTTTCACTATGGCAAGCCAGTGCCTAAGGGCATTAGACCACATTCAACCAGAGCTGCAGCCACTTCAGCAGCCTTTCTCAGGGAAGTACCAACCAAAGACATTTTAGAGGCTGCTATTCTGAGTTCAGTGCACACCTTTACAAAGCACGATTATCTGCCACTCTACTCTAAATCTGGGGCAGTCTTTGCCACTGCAGTTCTGCAGGGCCTCATAGCCGCTCCTAATGCTGTTTAGCTCCAGCCTCCCAACCATAGCATTGGGACTCTACCCAAATGTAATGACTGCAATAGTGAATCACGAAGAACA